>NC_057801.1:449842420-449940656 GCF_018294505.1 Triticum aestivum
ATGGAGATGGCAGTCATATGCTCGGCCTCGACGAGAAGCATCTAAAAGCAGAAAAAAAAAGGTTGCAGGAATCTGCCCAACGCCCAGCAAATCAGTCGAGGATCAAGACACCTCGTCAGTGTAAGATTCAAATTACCTCTACATTGCGTGACTGTACATGCAAAGACCATTTTCTGAATTTGATTTCGCCAGATCAAGGGAATCACAAACAAGACAAATCTTCTCATTTGCAGTTGCATGAACCGTGATCGCATGAACTACAACAACTGCCACCTGGGCACAAGTGCAAGACATACAAAACCTCGACTAGCTAACTGGTTGGTCATCACTGGCCGAAGATGCCTGCTTTTCAGCCATCAACTTATCAAGGCGCTTCTTGAGGAAAGCTTGCCTGAGTTTCTCTCTACGAGCCGACTCCTGCTCTTGTCGCCGGTGTTTCATCGTTGAAGCCTTCTGCCTTGCTTGACTTACTTCGTCGTGAACCTCCCTGCAGACATGCCATGGTGCAAGTTAGTCAAAGACCTGAGAAATATTATTCTCAGAGGGAGACAAAATCGTTCAGGCTGCAAATTCATTGGTACCATCTGGTAGTGATAGTATGCAACCAAGGGATCTACAAAGCATCAGTTTTAAATTTGAATCTAGTAACACTGTAATACTGTCATTCCCACTCAAGAGAATGCATGGAGGCTGGAGCAACATGGACCATGGAAAATCTTTCTAGTTTATTATCAATGAGGTGCCTCTCCTTATCACACGACTACGGTTAGCTGGATTCACACTATGGTCTCAACCTTTGCACATCTCCTGGGGTATCAGTATCCCTGTCTCTCCATACAAGGCCACATTCCCCAAGCGTTACAGTTTAACGTGCACGGAAAGTTTGTACGACTAATTGTGTCATATATAAGTGCTTCACCAGATAAGAGTGCTCTACTAAACTACTACTTGTAAGTTATACCAAGGCACATTTTAATTAGATCAGTAAATTGAGGAAATATTTATGACAAATAAAACCAAAGTAATGCAGCTCATGCTAAAAACATTTAGTTCAAGTATTTACTTGGATAGAAAGGATATCACAAATGTAAAGGGAACATGAGAACATCGAGAATTCAGAGTGTAGTTTTGTAATCCCACCTAACACAACGACGTGCAATGCTCCTCATACTACAAAACAGTTGTGGTACCTTGTAAACTATATCTACAGTTAGTCTGTACATGAAGCAGCTGAACACAGCTTGTACAGATTTACAAATGGTAGTACTCACAGAAAGAAACTACTAGTTAACAATGTGCTTTGTTAGGGGCATGACTCTGTTGTTATGGGGTGCAACACGTGATCTATGTCTACATGGGCATGGCATGCTAAGAGAAGTGATCATGCACAATATACCAGCACTAAAAGGCATGTAATGGATACTGCAACTGGGAGCCCAATTTATGTTCAGTGGTTTATGCAAGCGTCAAATGATTACAAGTGTTGGAACCGCCAGTTCCAATTTTGTTATGCATCTGCCATAGAGCAATTTCTACTTTGACTTCTCAAGGACTGGCACAGAAGTTCAGTGGATCAATGCAGCAACTGCCCAAAGAAAACAGTACCTGACAAAGCGTTTGTGCTCATCTTGGTCAACTGTTGTACCAGTTCGTCCAAGGCCCATTGGCTTGGGATTTGGCATAGAATCGACACTCTCATTTTCTTGTTCTACATGCTCAGACGCAGTAGCAGTCTCTGGCTGCCGGCGCTCGCTGACTTGATGAAAACTTTTCTGGAAGAAATCAACGCAATATTTCTCCTGGTCTTCTTCATCAGGTAGCTCACCCCTGGATAATTTCTCATACAGCTCAGCCTTCTTTTCTAGGGCAGAATAACATGCAGTACCATCTTTCACAGCTTTCAGCTCCAGCTTATCTCTGTTGAAAAAAAGAAATATTACAGAGACATTAGTAAACACCAAGAGCATGCACAAGATGACAAGAGCAAAATGAAAAAGGTGCCAAAATGTGAAAATGATAGAACAAGAAAAACAATGACATGCTGATAGAGTGAAATCAAGATGCTTAGAAATGCCACACGAAAAGCAGAACAAATAGCTTTATATTGAATGGTAATTCTATGGTATACTCATGGTACAAGAGCAACTGTGGCCAGGATGACATTTTCTTGGAAACTGAGAAAAGAAAAATCAAATGATGGTTTAGTAGGCATCTCCTTTCAATTAGATCCATTGTTAATTTTCAATGTTTGTTGCTAGGAAAAGCAAAATCGTGTTATCGCAGAATACCGCACAACGTACAAGCACATGTAACAGTTCACTCCTTTAATTACCGGCAGTACAACCACTAAGCAAACACTTACGTTTTGTCATTTCACTCAAGAAATTAGCATGTTAAGAATAGCGAATATGAACCACCTTCTAAAATAATTGCGAGTGTGAACCAGTACCCATTATTAACCTAGAGAAGCTCTGGCTTCCTACCTTGTATAGCACAAGGGTAACACAAACTAGGCTTGGCAAAGCACATAAAATGGTGTTGTGCATCCGCACAGAGAGATTGAGCTTATGCAGTTATAATTCAGTCCTCATATTAGAGTAACAAACATCTAATGCCCTATACAGCCAAGTAATTTCCTAACACAGGTCACGCAACCAACCATAGGTAAGGGCATGTCAAAGATATAGTCAGCTATTATCTCTTGCAACCCTCCATATCAGGCGGAGAGAATAGGAAAACAAGAGTTATCTCTTAAATTGTCCATTAGTAGTACTTAATTCTTAAATGGAATAAGAAAATGTCATGATCAACAGTGAATATTATCTTCCGTGAACTATCTGTGTTGCCTGGTTGCAATAGCTGGAAAATTTTACTACATACAATTTTCTAGTAAGATTGATTCATATAAGTGCTGTTATCTTAACTTGTCTACTGTGTGCATAATTCACAGCTTTATTCATTAATTCGTGCATTGCAATTGTTACAACCAAGCAACAGAAACAGCCCGCACACATAAAATCCAATGTTGATCGCCACGTTAAGCAGTCCATTATGTTAGTTGCCTCTAGTGTTTCCTCTAGATCGACAAGGAGTAGAAGAGAAACAGCTAACTCTACCTATGTACACCTGCTTTTGTAGTTTGCACTGCCCTAAAGATGATCCATGTTGAAAGTCCATATTGGGCTATTTAACAGATAGAGATCACGTCTACTTAGTCTCCGCTCTTAGTGCAGAGGATCGATATGGGAATCTAATACCTTAACAAACGGTAAGCCATAGGATTGATTCGGTAATTCCCCTCAAAACTAGCACAAAAAATAGCCAGGCTACATCACGCAGAAGAAATGCCATAAGGATAATTGTGGACGTACTTGTGGGCACGTGCGTCTACGCCTGAGTTCTTGGCGCCGAGGGGATCGGCGGGGCCGGAGCGTTTCTTGGCGCGGCGGAACTCGCTGGAGGCAGCGTCAGCGGCAGTGGAATTGCGGGCTTCCTCCTGAGTGCGGTAGAGCTGGGCCTTGAGGTCGAGTATGGATGCCGCGCCGACACCCTCGATGGCCTTGTGCTTCTTCGGCATCACCGTGGACTCCGTCAGCCACCCGAGCGACTCCATCCGCCGTTCCTTCTGACCATCCTGCTGCGCCGGTGGCTGCGGATGCTGAGCCGGTGCGGCCGCGGAGGAGGATGACGGCGCGGTATCTGCTGGTGAGGACATCATGGCGGTGGCCGTGGCCGTGGCCGTGGCGATTTGGGAAGAAATTGGTCTGTCGGGGGATGGAAGAGGGGGGATTGGGGAGGAGAGGGGAGGGGGAGGGGAAGTGTGCGCTGGGCTGGCGGCTTCGGCCTTTGGGCTGAAGTCAAAAAGTCCATGAACTCGCGTGAGCCAAATTGGGTGAATCATTACTAAAAAAAAAATTGGGGTGGGGGGGGGGGGGTGAATCTTCGCGCCATGCGTGACGTGTATAACTCTGGTTCTTTTTTTTTTCTTTTGATTTGAGGAATAATAACTCTGGTCTATTTTTTAAAAAAAAGGACCCAAATATATTATGTTCATAAAAAGTACGAAGCATCCTGAACATTTTTTTTACATATGCATAGCATGTCAAAAACAGTATTGTTAAGTAATGTATGACATCTGGCATAATCACATGAAATCGAAGAGCCGATAATACACAAAAAATCTTCCTCTGGCGCTAAACAAGACAAGGCACGTGTTTTTCGATGACGCTTGACATTTCCTACTTGTGCGCTCACTGCTCTCCCTTGTACTCCCTTCGTTTGAAAATATTTGTTATCAAAATGGATAAAAAGGGATGTATCTAGAACTAGAATACATCTAGATACATTCCCTTTTATTTATTTTGATGACAAGTATTTCCGAACGGAGGGGTAACAGTTAGGGTTGTCTACTTCCTCCTCCTCCAACACCATCACCTATTCTCGAGCAGCCATTGCGCCTCACCATCCCCATCCATAACAACTGGATTAGAAGGCATGAGACCAGGATTATCTCTGGGGGCTATCGTTTTTGTCTTCTTTTTATCCAAACCTTTGATGTTAGTGGGTGGAAATGCGGCGTTAAATAATCTTAAAGCTGGAGAAGACCTAGTTAAAATATTGATTTTTTAAATTTATTTTCCCCCCGCAAAAATACCGATGTTTTGAAGGTGAAGCATGCTAAAAATCAAAAAGTGGTTGCAATATTTTGCAAGTTCTTCTGAATATTCTGGAATCACATCCCTACCTAAACTTTTGTATTATGTGATTTTCAAAAGCACGTTCCATAATTTATGAAATCTCAAGGGACGTTGGCGTTTCATAACTTTTGTATTATGTGATTTCCAAAAGCACATTCTGTAATTTATGAAATCTCAAGGGACGATTGGATTCCGACGGCGGCAATGCAATTTCGGCTGCCCGGCGGGTGCGGTGGGGTGTTGCGGGTACCAGATTTGGGGCGGCTAGCGGTAGCAGGCGGCCGTGAAGAGGGTTGCGACCCGTTTTGGATTTGCGGCAGTCGCCCGCCTGCTGTATGTTTTTTTTTGAATTGTTTGGATTGTTTACCACATGTGCCACGTGGTTATCGCCTGCTACCATATTTTACTACTGTGCAACCGATGCTTATTGCATGATTAGTGGACGATGCTTGATCCAGCGGTGCGCTGCATAGTAGTACCACACATGTATGGTTTGATCGATAGGATCGTCCAAAATCCTGGTGCGCACTCTCGTGTGTATAGCAACGTTCAATTTTTATGATTCATCAGTTGTCCCCCAAGTATCTTCAAAAGCTACTACCCTAAAATAGGGGTGGCGTGATGGGGAAGTTTGTCTGTCTTTCTTTGAGGTCTTGTGGTCTTATGATTTGGGAGTAGTCCGCTTGTATCATGAGATTGTGCCTTGGTTGTCCTTCAGGGCCAAGCATGTAACGGTTTTCGCCCAGTTTTTCGTAAATTAACCAGACAACTCTCTTCTTAATCAATGAATGAGGCAAAGCTTTTGCCTTTGTTTTAAAAAAAATAAATAGGGCAGCTATATCGGAGCCCAACCTACATGCGAGGCAGTGCCGCTCCCTCTCCAAAGGCTTGCAACTCGAAGTGAGCAGATTCCAGAATGTTGAAACCACATGAGTTTTTTCGCGAAAACCTAAACAGCTCTGGCGATTAGGGTTTCGGCGAACTTGACGGCGCACGCGGGACTAAATCGGCGGTGCGCACCGGAGATTCCGCGTGGAGATGGCAACACCTGCTCGCGGCGATAGTCGGGCTGCGGACCCGGCCTCCCCCCGGACGGCTAGGGGTCAGCTCGAAGAGGAACTTGGAAAACTTGGGATCACCGGTGAGGAAGCGACTCCGCTGGTGGTCAACGACATGGACGAAGGCAATCCGAAGAAGTGGCTGTTGGCGGGTAGGGTTTTGCATCATCACCTCCTTCACATCCAGACCATAACCAATGCGCTTCGGCCGGCTTGGGGAAACCCTAGAGGACTCCAATTCCGATCTATGGGAGAGAATACCTTTGTGGCAGAATTTGAATCCCCGCGAGGTCGCGATAGGATTTGGGATGGATCTCCATGGCATATCAGCAAGAACGCGGTGATCCTGGCAGAGTTCAAGGACTGCATGCGGCCCGATGAGGTGCAGTTCGATCGACTTAGTTTATGGGCTAGGGTTCCCAACCTCCCATACAACCTACGTAATGAGACATGGGGGAAACTAATCGCACAGCAGATTGACAAGGATGCTACCTCCGTCCAGTTTGATCATGTAGGTGGATACATGCGTGCTAGGGTTTCCATTGAGGTCAAGAAACCACGAAGGAGGTGGATCTTGATAACTTCGGCCAAGAGAGGCAAAACTGATCTATATGATATCCAGTATGAACAAGTGCCACACTTTTGCTTCTCTTTGCGGCCGTCTAGGGCATGCAGATTTGTTTTGCCCCAGCCCGGGACCGAGAGATGAAAACGGGGAGCTACAGTTCGGCCCCAAACTCAGAGCACCTGAAGAGAAGAAGAAACATGTATCTGGCGAGAGCTCGTCTAAGGATCAGAATACACGTACGAGCAGCCAGAGGGAATCAAGGAACTCTTCCAATGCAGGCAAGGAACAGGTTGAAGTGACCTCCCCTATAAAGAACAAGCCACATTCTAACAAAAAGAAGGAGGTACCAAAACAGGTTTACCGGCCAGTTGCAAGCCGTCAGCTTCTCCTAACTGATGGAAACAATCCATCGAGCAACGTCATCCGCGAAGGAACTCCATTGGGAGGAGAAGGCCAAGAGTTGTCTGACAATGACAGTGAGAGAGATGCAAAGAAAAAGAGACCTACACCTGAGAATTCGGCGGAGGTTGCGGCGCAGCCCTGCCGATCCCAATGAACTGCATGAGCTGGAACTGCCGGGGGCTTGGGAACCCCGAGGCAGTTCGTGAGCTTCGCAGCATTGTGAAGCAAGAAGTTCCTGCCCTGCTATTCGTAATGGAAACCAAAATCAAGGCAAAGCGAGTTGAAGATCTACGGCACCAATTGGGTTTCGTAGGATGTTTTCGGTGGATAGTGAAGGACTGAGAGGAGGTATTGGCCTCTTTTGGTTTAAGGACTATGAAGTACAATTGAAAAACTTTAGTTCCGGCCATATCGATGCGATGGTGCGGATGAAAGATACAAACTCCATGGAGTGGAGATTCACAGGATTCTATGGAGCGCCTAGAGTGGAGAACAACCACCATAGCTGGCGGTTCCTCAGAACTTTGCATGCACTGCAACATTCTAGTTGGTTGTGCATGGGTGACTTCAACGAGACTCTGTACGGCGATGAACATTTCAGTCGAGCTGCCAGACCGGAATGGCAAATGCGCACATTCAGAGATGTTGTTGACGAAATAGGTTTCCAAGATTTAGGTTGGTCTGGACTACCCTATACATGGGATAACAGACAATCTAGAGGTGATAACGTGAAGGCAAGGCTTGATAGAGCATTTGCAAACGAAGCCTTCAGGCAGCGTTATGAATCAATTCGAGTGCGCCACATTAGTGCGGTTGAGTCTGACCATTGTTTCGTGATAGCTGAGATTCGAGACAAGCCGCATGATCATGGTGCACGTCGACAGAAACAATTTAGATATGAAAACGTTTGGCAGACCCATATGGATTATGAGGATCTTGTCACGAAAACTTGGCTGAAACAAACCCGCAACCCGGGCCTTCAAGGCATAGCAAATTCGCTGGGGGCACTCCAGCGCACGTTGGAGCCATGGGGGTGCGTGAGTTTGGCTGCCTCTCGCGCAACGTGAGACAGCTTCAGAAGAAGTTGGAGAAGATAAGGGAACAGTCTATTGGGCGAGGCCCTTCTGAGGAGGAGAAACGGATCGCTGCTAAGCTTCAAGAAGCACTTAAACAAGAGGAAATTTGGTTGAGGCAGCGGTCCAGAGTAAGTTGGTTGCGAGAGGGAGATCGCAACACAGGGTATTTTCAAGCACAAGCCAAACAACGTCAGCGCATGAACAGAATAATCGGGTTGAGACTAGTTGACGGTTCGGTGTGTGCTGATCATGAGGAAGACAAAATGGAAATACAGTCATTCTACTAGAATCTCTACACCTCGAAAGGGGTTTTTGACATGAGTGAGCTGTTGGATCATGTTCCTGAGAAGGTGACACCGGAGATGAATCAGTCGTTCGATCGGCCATTTGATGCAAAGGAGGTACACGATGCACTTTTCCAAATGGCCCCATCCAAGGCTCCCGCAGTCGATGGATACACAGCGGGATTCTTTCAAAGGCACTGGCAGCTTTTGAAAAACGATGTGACAGATGCAGTGCTTGGCTTTTTGAATGGTGGGGGATCTCCTGGGTTTAAATGACACGTCCATAACTCTTATACCAAAGGTACGACACCCACAGATGATATCTCAATTCCGTCCTATAGCATTATGCCCAGTTTTGTACAAGATCGTGGCTAAGGCGATTGCTAACCGTTTACGATGCTATATGGATGATATTATCAGCGAGGAACAAAGCGCCTTTGTTCCTGGCCGCTTGATCACTGACAACGTTTTGGTTGCTTTCGAAAGTGTTCACACTTTGCAAAGAAGGAAGAAGGGAAGGAATACTGCATGTGCACTAAAGTTGGATATGATGAAAGCATACGATCGCGTGGAGTGGCACTATCTCGAGGCCATTCTTCTCAGGCTCGGCTTTAGTAATGCACTTGTCAGGTTAATCATGAAATGTGTTACGTCTGTGCGCTTCTCGGTTCGAGTAAATGGAGAGCTACAACCATACTTCACTCCCTCGAGAGGCCTCAGGCAGGGCTGTCCGGTTTCACCATTCTTATTTCTATTGTGCGCTGAAGGTTTTTCCTCTCTCTTGAAATACTATGGTGGCAACATTGACAGAGGCGTCAGAGTAAGCTTTTGATCGCCATGGATAAGCCATCTCCTTTTTGCAGATGACTGCTTGATTTTCCTCAGTGCTGATGCGGCAAGTGTGCAGCGACTGAATGATATATTGCGGATATATGGGGAGGCGTCCGGGCAGTGTGTGAATCGTGACAAAAGTGCCATCTACTTCAGCCCGAACACTTCACATATCACCAGGCAAGCTCTAAAACATATTCTGGGGGTTAATGTTGAAGCTTTTAGCGAGAGGTACCTCGGCCTTCCCACGACAGTGGGCAGAATTACTAGCGGGACCTTTGATCACATTTGTGACCGATCAAGAGGCAGGATGCAAGGGTGGTCTGAAAGGCTCTTTGCGTGCGCAGGGAGGGAAACACTTTTGAAATCCATAGTTCAAGCCATCCCAACGTTCAGTATGAGTTGTTTCCTACTTACAAAAAAGGTATGCAAAAGCCTGACTTCCAGTATGGCTAAGTGCTGGTGGAGCAGCTCGATTGACAGAAGATCTCTTCATTGGATATCATGGAAAAATCTCACGGTACCAAAATGCAAAGGAGGTATGGGATTTCGTGATTACCATCTACTTAACTTAGCACTATTGGAAAAACATGGGTGGAGGTTCATGACCAAGCCCAATTCACTATGCGCCAGAGTTTTGAAGGGGAGGTACTTCCCCGATAGTGATTTTATCCAGGCCCAAGTGCCACACTCGGCATCGGCCATATGGCGTGCCATCATTGCCGGGCGGGAAGCCCTTGAGGTGGGAGTGGTTCAGCGTGTTGGTGATGGCTCAACTATCAATGCCTGGACCGACAAATGGATCCCAACCACTGTTACCCGATCACCGATCCTCAAGCCAGCGAACACTAGTGTTGAACGGGTGAGCAATCTGATCGATAACACGAACTGGACTTGGAAGCGAGACTTAGTCCGAGGTACATTTGCCACACCTGATGCCGATGCAATTCTGAATATACCACTTCGGCAAGGCGGTGGCGAGGACTTTCTTGCGTGGGCACATGAGAAATCTGGAAACTACAGTGTGAAATCAGCGCATCGAGCCTTGATGAATCGCAACGAGCACCAAGCTCTAGGCGAAGGGCCCGACACCGGAACTTCAGTGGATCAAACACACATGTGGAAGACACTTTGGTCTCTCAAAGTTGTCCCCAAGGTACATGTCTTCTGGTGGCGTGTCATGCGTGGCATCCTACCTGACGAGAAGACATTGCATCATAGACATATTCGAGATGTCAGTTTATGCAAACTCTGTCAAGCACATGAAGAAGATCTTGGACATGCATTAATTCATTGTTCGCATGCTAGACAGTTCTGGGACGAAGCGCGTCCTGTTCTGGATATCAAGCTACCGCGACTGCAGCCCTCTTCATGGGCTGGCGATATCTTATGTGGGTCTATGTTCACCGACAAGGAACGAGCAACTATAATCACCATTATGTGGTCCATTTGGAGTTCCCGCAATAGATGGTCGCATGATGGAGATAAGTTTGATCCGGTGAAGTCCGTCAAACTCACTAGAGAGACTTTGGCTCTACTTGATGTACCTAAGCAGCAAGCTGCAATGCTACCGGGACATGGCTGGCGGCCACCTGAACTGAATCAAGTAAAAATCAACACCGATGCAGTTGTGCGATTCGTGGAGCAGAAAAGTGGCGCCGGTGGTGTAGCCCACTCCCAAACAGCACTGATGGGTGCTTGGTGCAAGCCCCATCTGGGGGTCACTGATCCTATGATCGCCGAGGCACTAGCCCTATGGGATGGAGTAATCTTCGCCAACCTGAGAGGTTATGCTAACGTGATAATGGAGACCGACAGTCTGGAGATTGTGAATCTCTGGAACACTCGACATAACAGCCGCTCTGTTGTGGCACCAGTTTTCTTTGAAATTGATGAGCTAGCGGATAATTTCCACTTTTTTGTAATCCAACATGTTAGTAGATCCGCAAACGGTCTAGCACACCTGTGTGCTCAGCGTGCATGTAATGTGTCTGTAACCGAGAGTTGGCTCTCTGAGACTTCAAGTTTCCTGATAAGTAGTGGCTGACTGCCCGGCAAACACATTTGTTTGAATAAAGCTCAATAGTTCTATGCAAAAAAAAAAAGATTCCAGAATGTTGTTCTGTGGGCCCGCCCACCATGAAGGCTCGAACGTGTGGTGCGCCGTGCGTCGCTTCCTCTGTGGTGGAACGCGAAGCGGAAAATTCCCACCACAGCCCTTGCCGAATGACAAGACGAAAGGCGAACCCTTCTTCCATCTCTCTGTCTCCACTCGGCCAACTGGACAAGAGCCACGAAACCTGCGTCGGTCGGTTCATGGCGTGCAGCTTCTCCCCTTCCTCCGCCACGAGGCTCCAGGCGGTGGACGCGGCGGCCGTGAAGAGCGCAAGGGTGCCCCTCAAGGCGTCGGTCTCGCCCGCGCCGAGATCGCTGGGCGGCTGCAGGGCTGCCCGCCAGGAATTCGAGGGCGCGACACAGGATCCAAGCGTCTCAGGTACCGCCTGTCAGCTCCCTAACCAACCCTCCCATCAAGGTTTCGTCGCTGACTCGATTGCTGCACCTGGTGGCTTTGTAAGTCCGTAACCCTCGTACCATCGCTGCTGTTACCCGTGTAATCGTGTGAGGAAATCAGAGTCGCACAACGATACGGTCACTCTGCCCGAAGATGGCTGGAAGCTGGGTAGGATTGAAATGAAGAGAGTGCATATTTCTCTGACCTAAATAACCGTGTTTCGTACCATGTGACTTGAGAAATCCTGTAGTTTGTGATGATATCTAACTGAGATAGTGGGCACAATGCTCTGATTCTGTCGATTTATGCTCGATTGCAGAGGCTTTAAATCCATCTACTTAGCAAATCCAAAGCAAAAATCAGAAGTAATCAGTACATTCCCCATGTCTAGCTAGGATCCTTGTTCTGAGCTTCCCACGGTACCAGTTGTTGTTATCAGCAGTTTACTGACGCTGCCATCTCGTCTTCTGAAGTTTCTTCGGCACGCACACAGTTGGATCTCCTGGAGCAACTGACGTCGTCCTCCACACCTAATGGCACCGGTACCTTCCATACTACAAAATCACCATACTTCCTTCACGTTCCTGACCCCCTCTCTCATTGATAACTAACAGCATTACACCCCCTTATGCTCAGAGAATGAAACCGCTACGGAAACCCGTGTGCTCACCACCATCCGTGAACAGCTGGTAGCGCTGTACGGTGACAGGGGAGGCGAATTCACATTCACCCTCCCGTTGGGCAAGAGGCTCAGGGAAGGCCTCAAGACCCTCAACACCCTCACCGTCTCACAGAGAAGGAACATCAAGAGGCAAGCCATGCTCACCAAGGTTAGCGGGAGGAATGACTCGGTCTTCTTCGCGACTGTCGGTGCATTCGTCCTCGTGCCGCCTATCGCCATTTTAGCTATCGCTATCTTAACTGGTTATGTCCAGCTCTTGCCATGAATCAAGAAGCTTTTAGTTGTCATCTTCAGGCCTTTTCATACACATGAAGGCACTTTGGCTCTGCCAGAGAATTGTATGTCTGTATATATAGTTTGAATTTGTATATGGAGCATGTAGGTTTTTATCCATTAAGCAGCAGATATGGCATACGTATGTTTTATCCATTAGCCACAAGGAACATCATATTAAACTCAACAAGGAGGGTAAAAAAATAAGAATTAGCACTGTGAAATGTTGACAACCTGAAGAAATGTTGCATAGAGAACATGAGGATTACAGGTGCATTTCAACTACAGTTCTGAAACTTCTGATCATTTCTTCTTCCCTGATGATCAGAAATGTAATGATGTATCTGACTGCTTCCCACAAACTGTTCAAATGGTGTCTTGAAACAAGATCTAAAATCACTTCTCAAGATACAACACCAGAGCTTCCAATCCTCTGCAACCTCAACACATGTATAAAAGCTGTACAATCTTGTTCAAACGCACACTTGTCAAACCAAGCAATTTACAAGAGGATTTAGTAGCATTTACCATCTCCCCTTGACCGACCTTACAATATCCATCAATCTTCACACAGTCTTCTGTCTTCTCTTATTTGGAGAGTTCACTCTTGCACCATAACCAGCTCTTTCCGAAGAGTTGTAGGATAGGTCCTGCGATTATCGTTCGGTCTTAGCTGTTCGACCGGGAGACGTCCTTGCTTGATCATATAGCTCCACCTATCTATCAAGAGGTAGAAAAAAGCTAGGAAGGAGATCTCAACGGTAAGGAGGCCGGTCCACAGGCTCACGCTCTTGGCGGTTCTCTCATGATACGTGCGGAGGCCAGAGTAGACGTTTGCGATGCCAGTGGCGCAAATTGCGATGCCGAGAAGCCAGTGGAAGAAGAACCACAGGCTCCTTCCCTTGACACCTCTGTAGAGATTGATAGAGAAGGGATTCAGGTTCAGGTATGAACTTTGTAGTATGAAACATGAAAAGGTTGCAAAATTTGCAAGGTGCTACAGGAAAGTAGTTTTTCTCACCTTTCTGGTCTGAAGAAACCGATGATTGGCTGAAGCCACATGAATCCATACAATGCCAATCCTACTCTCTGGTGACTGTTACTGAAGGAGTTCTCAAAGTTCATCAAGGACAGAGCCGCGCCGCCAGTAGCAAGAAGTACAGCTGCGATCTGCAAATTCAGTCGAGCATGAAAAAATGAATCTGATGCTCCATGAAACATGGGAAAAAAAAGAAGACAGAAACATCTCTCGGATATAAGATATACAAACCTGAGAAATGACATGGCAATAGAAGAGCACTCTGTTGCATCTGCCGCTTTTTGATTTGCTCGACATTCTGACCAGCAGTATCCCTACAGGCATCAAGAGACCGAAAGAAGACCAGTGGAACAATGCGTGTAGCTTGAGCTGAAATGCTGTTCTAGGCGTCAGCTGCAAGAAAGAGATTTGTTGCTGTTAGCAGTGTATTAAATAATAGGAAAACAACCAAGAAAGACCTTGTTCTCCAACGAATGTAACCCAGAACCAAGTATCTTAGAGTGCGTGTGATCAGAAAACCACAAACTCGATGCAAGAAAACCGCCCTGATTACCTCGAGAGGATGCCCGGTCTTGTTGCGGCTTTGATTGAGTTCCTCCGTGGAATTCGACGAGCCATCGGACGGCAGCGTGAGAAGCGAAAGAACCACAAAGCTTGTGTACAGAAGGAGCAGTCGTCTTCTCCCGGACACCAGCATTTCTGCTAGGCTAGCCAATTCAATCCCTCCTCCCAAGAAACAAACCGACGAGAATGGGGACAAGATTCTATGCCAGCGACGAAGAATGAGAGAAGAAGAGGAGGGCCAAAATCCCGTGAACTGGAAGCCGAAATTCTGAAGTGGAGGTTGGTCAGCAGAGCCGGGCGGACGCCTTCTAGTCCTCTCTGCACAATGCAGGGGTATTTTGATGTTAGCAACGGTAGGCTCCCCTTTTGATTGGTGGCCTGCAAAATATATTAGTATGCCGGGAGGAGATGAGAGGGGGGAAAGAGATGCTTTTGAGGCGCATTTCGGCCGAGCTTTTACATCTCTACTCGTGGTGGTGTGATGATGGTGTGAGGTTAGGGACGGTAGGGAGAGTGGAGGAGAGGCTTTTGCCGTGCGGTGGCTGGTGGTGGTGCGGCGAGAACTGCTTGCTCTTCTTGGTTGTTGGTTGGTGCGTCTCCAGCTGAAACGCAAAAAGCAGGCTCCAAATCTTTGGTGCTCCAGTGATGAGTGCCGTCCTACTGAATGCAGTACTGTTTCTCCACTAAACTCGCTGGGCCATGGTTAACAATTTCTTCCAATATTTCGGTCATTTGAGCCACCCCAAATGAAATCAGTTTGGTAAACACTCGGGTTTTTCTCAATTTCTTTTCACAAATTCTCTGTGCCGAGACAAATTTATTTTCCACCGGCTAGTACACGGCCGGTTTCCCGAACCCTGCAAAAAGAAAAAGGGGGAAAAGGAAACATGTGTGCCAATGGTCTCCAACTCCATGTCTGCACGTCCGATGCTCGGATGAATCAGTCCATGCATGACCCCGTCGCCTAAGATACCTGCTCGCTTGTCACCAGTCTGATCAGGACCGGACAGGAGTATCTTTCAATTCGATTCATGTGATTTTGGCCTGCAAAGAGGAGGGTGCGAGGCTCATTGACATGGCTTGGAGATCTGCATGGCGTAAGAGGCCGCAAAGCTAGTGCTCGTTGGTTGCTAATACTAATGGGAAGACCGGTTGAGGAGTCCCTGTCAAGCTCCGTCAGTGCCTCTGCCTGGAGAATTTCCCGTATCTATCTTCTGTCGCGCAGTCGCGCTAGGCTCTTCCTTTGCATGATCATTAGATACGGCGATGCGCAGGGTCAGTCGGTTACGTTTCTTGATGGAGCTACGAGTGAGCATTATGATGATCGGCTCTACTGAGGGAAGTGGTATAAGTGTTTTTTTTCTTTTCTTTTTGTGTTCTCGTGATGGCGTCTATGTGGGTGACAGATTTTGTTGTTGTTTAGGAGTATATATAATCTGCCGTTGAGCTAAATATGCAAAATGATCAACCTTAACGCCAAGGCACGATGACAGACATCTGTCATCCTAAACATGAATGCATGGCTAACCTCTGCAGTCGCTAGAGGTTTCAGTATGAAAGTGTGTCCGCTCTGCCATGGACGGCTAAGATCTGCTCGTGCGGCCGCGCTTGCATTCATGCCTGCAATCCAACGGGCAAATGCTTCTGCACTTTTTAAGCAATGATGGAACCTAGAGGTAATGTTTGATTAACAGTGTTTTATATCCACCTGGGTCGTCCTATGTATGTACCCTGGTCCCTGGACCAGTACTCAAGTCTGCTGCATGCAAGTATGCAAGTCCTATGTAATGGTCGAGGAACAATGCAGAGCAGTCAGCCTTTGGTCTCCAACTCTCCATGCTATTCTAGTGTGCTACCATCATGTGGTTCTTCTTCGTAAGGCCAACACCACCGCGCGACCCCAAACGGACGTCCGTTTTGTCCGGATTCTGTCCGTTTGGGTATGGATTTGGGGTCGTGTCCGGACCTGTCCTGGGATGCGGTGGCCGTGCGCCCAGCGCGCGGCCGCATCCATTTGCCCCATCCTGTTCGTCGGGGCCAAAAATGCCCAAATTTGCATCAAAACTAGTTTCGAACCCAAATATTTGTCTGAAAATTAAAATAGTTTTACAATCCAATTGAAATTGTCTTTAATAAAATAGTTTTACAACCAAATCAAAATTGTCTTGACTGAACATAAAATAGTTTTACATCTATTGGTTGCCAATGTGATCCCAGACGTGCTCAACCAAGTCATTTTGAAGATTCAAATGAGTGTGCCAATCACGCATCTCACGGTGGAATTGGGCAAACTGTTCAAATATGGCCGGGTCTTGGTGCAGGGGCTCAATATTTTCACCTTGATAATCAAATCCTTGGTCGAAGATACTCTCATCACGCTCGTCCTCGACGATCATGTTGTGCATGATCACATAAGCAGTCATCACCTCCCAAAGCTTCCCTTCATCCCATGACAGTGCAGGGTTTCGAACGATACCCCACCGGAATTGAAGCACACCAAAAGTATGTTCCACATCCTTTCTAACACTCTCTTGCATTTGGGCAAATCTCTTTCTTTTCTCACTTTAGGGTTTCGAGATTGTCTTCACAAAAGTTGACCACTAAGGATATATACCATCTGCTAGATAGTATCCCTTGTTGTAATGGTGGCCGTTGATCTCAAAGTTGATAGGTGGGGAGTGGCCTTCTGCAAGCCTCGCGAAGACTGGAGAACGCTGCAGCACGTTGATATCATTGTGAGAACCTGCCATGCCGAAAAAAGAATGTCATATCCACAGATCTTGCGACGCCACTGTTGGGGAACGTAGCAGAAATTCAAAATTTTCCTACGTGTCACCAAGATCTATCTATGGAGAGACCAGCAACGAGTAGAAAGAGAGTGCATCTACATACCCTTGTAGATCGCTAAGCGGAAGCGTTCAAGTGAACGGGGTTGATGGAGTCGTACTCGTCATGATTCAAATCACCGATGATCCTAGTGCCGAATGGACGGCACCTCCGCGTTCAACACACGTACAGCCCGGTGACGTCTCCCACGCCTTGATCCAGCAAGGAGAGAGGGAGAGGTTGAGGAAGACTCCATCCAACAGCAGCACAAAGGCGTGGTGGTGGTGGAGGAGCGTGGCAATCCAGCAGGGCTTCGCCAAGCACCATGTGAGAGGAGGAGTAGGAAGAGAGGTAGGGCTGTGCCAGAACTTCGTGTATAGCTCCCATGCGCCTCCCCACTATATATAGGGGTGGAGGGGCTGGTTTCTTGCCCTCCAAGTCCATTGGGGCGTTGGCCAAGGTGGGAGTAAAGAAATCTCATTATTTCCTTCCCCACCGATTGTTATCCCCCCTTTTTAGGGATCTTGATCTTATCCCTTCGGGATATGATCTTATTCCTTCTAAGGGGGATCTTGGTGCGCCTTGACCAGGGGTGTGGGGCCTTGCCCCCACTACCCACGTCCATGTGGGTCCCCCCATGCAGGTGGGCCCCACTCCGGAACCTTCTAGAACCTTCCCGGTACAATACCGAAAAATCCCGAACATTTTCCGGTGGCCAAAATAGGACTTCTCATATATAAATCTTTACCTCCGGACCATTCCGGAACTCCTCGTGACGTCCGGGATCTCATCCGGGACTCCGAACAACATTCGATAACCACATACAAACTTCCTTTATAACCCTAGCGTCATCGAACCTTAAGTGTGTAGACCCTACGGGTTCGGGAGACATGTAGACATAACCGAGACGTTCTCCGGTCAATAACCAACAGTGGGATCTGGATACCCATGATGGCTCCCACATGTTCCACGATGATCTCATCGGATGAACCACGATGTCAAGGACTTAATCAATCCCGTATTCAATTCCCTTTGTCTATCGGTATGTTACTTGCCCAAGATTCGATCGTCGGTATCCAATACCTTGTTCAATCTCGTTACCGGCAAGTCACTTTACTCGTTCCGTAACACATCATCCCGTGATCAACTCCTTGGTCACATTGCGCATATGATGATGTCCTACCGAGTGGGCCCAGAGATACCTCTCCGTTTACACGGAGTGACAAATCCCAGTCTCGATCCGCATAAAACAATAGATACTTTCGGAGATACCTGTAGTGCACCTTTATAGTCACCCAGTTACGTTGTGACGTTTGATACACCCAAAGCACTCCTACGGTATCTAGGAGTTACACACTCTCATGGTCGAAGGAAGAGATACTTGACATTGGCAAAGCTCTAGCAAATGAACTACACGATCTTTTGTGCTAGTCTTAGGATTGGGTCTTGTCCATCACATCATTCTCCTAATGATGTGATCCCGTTATCAACGACATCCAATGTCCATAGCCAGGAAACCATGACTATCTGTTGATCACAACGAGCTAGTCAACTAGAGGCTCACTAGGGACATATTGTGGTCTATGTATTCACACGTGTATTACGATTTCTGGATAATACAGTTATAGCATGAATAAAAGACAATTATCATGAACAAGGAAATATAATAATAATACTTTTATTATTGCCTCTAGGGCATATTTCCAACAGTCTCCCACTTGCACTAGAGTCAATAATCTAGTTTACATCGCCATATGATTAACACTCACAGGTCACATCGCCATGTGACTAATACCCAAGAGTTTACTAGAGTCAGTAGTCTAGTTCACATCACTATGTGATTAACACTCAATGAGTTTTATGTTTGATCATGTTGCTTGTGAGAGAGGTTTTAGTCAACGGGTCTGAACCTTTCAGATCCGTGTGTGCTTTACAAATCTCTATGTCATCTCCTAGATGCAGCTACCACGCTCTATTTGGAGCTATTCCAAACAACTGTTCTACTTGGAGCTATTCTAAATTATTGCTCCATTATATGTATCCGGTCTCTCTACTCACAGCTATCCGGATAGGTGTCAAGCTTGCATCGTCGTAACCTTTACAACGAACTCTTTTACCACCTCCATAATCGAGAAAATTCCTTAGTCCACTAGTTACTAAGGATAACTTTGACCGCTGTCCTGTGAGCCATTCTTGGATCACTCTTGTACCCCTTGACTGACTCATGGCAAGGCACACTTCAGGTGCGGTACACAGCATAGCATACTGAAGAGCCTACGTCTTAAGCATAGGGGACGACCTTCGTCCTTTCTCTCTATTCTGCCGTGGTCGAGCTTTAAGTCTTAACTTCGTACCTTACAACTCAGGCAAGAACTCCTTCTTTGACTGGTCCATCTTGAACACCTTCAAGATCATGTCAAGGTATGTGCTCATTTGTAAGTATTATTAAGCATTTTGATCTATCCTTATAGATCTTGATGCTCAATGTTCAAGTAGCTTAATCCAGGCTTTCCATTGAAAAACACTTTCAAAATAACCCTATATGCTTTCCAGAAATTCTACGTCATTTCTGATCAACAATATGTCAACAACATATACTCATCAGAAATTCTATAGTGCTCCCACTCACTTCTTTGGAAATACAAGTTTCTCATAAACTTTGTACAAACCCAAAATTTTTGATCATCATCAAAGCATACATTCCAACTCCGAGATGCTCACTCCAGTCCTTAGAAGGATTGCTGGAGCTTTGCATACTTATTAGCATCTTTCGGGATTGACAAAACCTTCCGGTTGTATCACATACAACCTTTCATCATTAAAATCGTCGAGGAAACAATGTTTTGACATCCTATCTGCAAGATTTCATAAATAATGCAGTAATCGCTAATATAATTCCAACAGACTCTTAGCATCGCTACGAGTGAGAAAATCTCATCGTAGTCAACTCCTTGAACTTGTCGGTAAACATCTTAACGACAAGTCGAGCTTTCTTAATGGTGACATTTACCATCATTGTCCGTCTTCCTTTTGAAATCCATCTGTACTCATTAGCCTTACGACCATCGAGCCGTTCTGCCAAAGTCTACACTTTGTTTTCATACATGGATCCTCTCTCGGATTTTATGGCCTCAAGCCATTTATCGGAATCCGGGCCCACCATCGCTTCTCCATAGCTCGTAGGTTCATTGTTGTCTAGCAACATGACCTTCAAGACAGGATTACGTACCACTCTGAAGTAGTACGCATCCTTGTCATCCTACGAGGTTTGGGAGTGACTTGATCCGAAGTTTCATGATCAATATCATAAGCTTCCACTTCAATTGGTGTAGGTGCCACAGGAACAACTCCCTGTGCCCTGTCACACACTAGTTGAAGAGACGGTTCAATAACCTCATCAAGTCTCCACCATCCTCCCACTCAATTCTTTCGAGAGAAACTTTTCCTCGAGAAAGGACCCGATTCTAGAAACAATCCATATTGCTTTCGGATCTGAATTAGGAGGTATACCCAACTGTTTTGGGTTTCCTATGAAGATGCATTTTATCCGCTTTGGGTTCGAGCTTATCAACCTGAAACTTTTTCATATAAGCGTCGCAGCCCCAAACTTTTAAGAAACGACAACTTAGGTTTCTCTAAACCATAATTCATACGGTGTCATCTCATCGGAATTACGTGGTGCCCTATTTAAAGTGAATGTGGTTGTCTCTAATGCCTAACCCATGAACGATAGTGGTAATTCGATAAGAGACATCATGGTACGCACCATATCCAATAGGGTGCAACTATGATGTTCGGACACACCATCACATTATGGTGTTCCAGGCGGTATTAATTGCGAAACAATTTCCACAATGTCTTAATTGTGTGCCAAAACTCGTAACTCAGATATTCATCTCTATGATCATATCATAGACATTTTATCCTCTTGTCACAATGATCTGCTACTTCACTCTGAAATTACTTGAACCATTCAATAATTCAGACTTGTGTTTCATCAAGTAAATATACTCAACATTTACTCGAATCATCTGTGAAGTAAGAACATAATGATATTCACTATATTCACTGCATGCCTCAGCACTCATTCGACTGCACACATCAAAATGTGTTACTTCCAACAAGTTGCTATCTTGTTCCATCTTACTGAAAATGAGGCTTTTCAGTCATCTTGCCCATGTGGTATGATTTGCATATCTCAAGTGATTCAAAATCAAGTGAGTCCGAACGATCCATTTGCATGGAGTTTCTTCATGCATATACACCAATAGACATGGTTCGCATGTCTCAAACTTTTCAAAAATGAGTGAGTCCAAAGATCCATCAACATGGAGCTTCTTCATGCGTTTTATACCATTATGACTTACATGGCAGTGCCACAAGTAAGTGGTACTATCATTACTATCTTATATCTTTTGGCATGAAAATGTGTATCACTACGACCGAGATTCAATAAACCATTCCTTTAGGTGCAAGACCATTGAAGGTATTATTCAAAAATAGAGTAACCATTATTCTCCTTAAATGAATAACCGTATTGCGATAGACATAATCCAATCATGTCTATGCTCAACGCAAACACCAATCTCGGTGGTAGAGGGAGCGTGCGATGCTTGATCATATCAACCTTGGAAACACTTCCAACATATATCGTCAGCTCACCTTTAGCTAGTCTCCGTTTATTCCGTAGCTTTTATTTCGAGTTACTAACACTTAGCAACCGAACCGGTATCCAATACCCTGGTGCTACTAGGAGTACTAGTAAAGTACACATTAACATAATGTATATCCAATATACTTCTATCGACCTTGCCAGCCTTCTCATCTACCAAGTATCTAGGGTAATGCTGCTCCAGTGGTTGTTCCCCTTATTACAGAAGCACTTAGTCTCGGGTTTGGGTTCAACCTTGGGTTTCTTCACTAGAGCAGCAGCTGAATTGCCGTTTCATGAAGTATCCCTTTGTTCCCTTGCCCTTCTTGAAACTAGTGGTTTCACCAACCATCAACAATTGATGCTCCTTCTTGATTTCTACTTTCGCGGTGTCAAACATCATGAATATTTCAAGGATCATCATATCTATCCCTGATATGTTATAGTTAATCACGAAGCTCTAGCAGCTTGGTGGCAATGACTTTGGGGAAACATCACTATCTCATCTGGAGGATCAACTCCCACTCGATTCAAGTGATTGTTGTGCTCAGACAATCTGAGCACAAGCTCAACGATTGAGCTTTTCTCCCTTAGTTTGCAGGCTAAGAAAATCGTCGGAGGTCTTATACCTCTTGACGTGGGCACGAGCCTGAAATCCCAATTTCAGCCCTCGAAACATCTCATATGTTCCGCGACGTTTCGAAAACGTCTTTGGTGCCTCTACTTAAACCATTTAATTGAACTATCACGTAGTTATCAAAACGTGTATGTCCGATGTTCGCAACATCGACAAACGACGTTGGGGTTCAGCACACTGAGCGGTGCATTAAGGACATAAGCTTTCTACTGATCGCATAATCGCTACTATCAACTTTCAACTATATTTTCTCTAGGAACATATCTAAACAGTGGAACTAAAGCGCGAGCTTACGACATAATTTGCAAAAGGTCTTTTGACTATGTTCAGGATAATTAAGTTCATCTTATGAACTCCCACTTAGATAGACATCCCTCTGGTCATCTAAGTGATCACATGATCCGAGTCAACTAGGCCGTGTCCGATCATCACGTGAGACGGACTAGTCATCATCGGTGAACATCTTCATGTTGATCGTATCTACCATACGACTCATGCTCGACCTTTCGGTCTCCGTGTTCCGAGGCCATGTCTGCACATGCTAGGCTCGTCAAGTTAACCCTAAGTGTTTTCGCTGTGTAAAACTGTCTTACACCCGTTGTATGTGAACGTAAGAATCCATCACACCCGATCATCACGTGGTGCTTAGAAGCGACGAACTGTAGCAACGGTGCACAGTTAGGGGAGAACACTTCTTGAAATTTTGTAAGGGATCATCTTATTTACTACCGTCGTCCTAAGCAAACAAGATGCATAAACATGATAAACATCACATGCAATCAAATAGTGACATGATATGGCCAATATCATTTTGCTCCTTTTGATCTTCATCTTCGGGGCTCCATGATCATCATCGTCACCGGCACGACACCATGATCTCCATCATCATGATCTCCATCATCGTGTCTTCATGAAGTTGTCACGCCAACGACTACTTCTACTTCTATGACTAACGCGTTTAGCAATAAAGTAAAGTAGTTTACATGGCGTTCTTCAATGACACGCAGGTCATACAATAAATAAAGACAACTCCTATGGCTCCTGCCGGTTGTCATACTCATCGACATGCAAGTCGTGAATCCTATTACAAGAACATGATCAATCTCATACATCACATATCATTCATCACATTCTTCTTGGCCATATCACATCACATAGCATACCCTGCAAAAACAAGTTAGACGTCCTCTAATTGTTGTTGCATGTTTTACGTGGCTGCTATGGGTTTCTAGCAAGAACGTTTCTTACCTACGCAAGACCACAACGTGATATGCCAATTGCTATTTACCCTTCATAAGGACCCTTTTCATCGAATCCGTTCCGACTAAAGTGGGAGAGACTGGCACCCGCTAGCCACCTTATGCACCAAGTGCATGTCAATCGGTGGAACCTGTCTCACGTAAGAGTACGTGTAAGGTCGGTCCGGGCCGCTTCATCCCACAATACCGTCGAAACAAGATTGGACTAGTAACGGTAAGCATATTGAACAACATCAACGCCCACAACTACTTTGTGTTCTACTCGTGCAAAGAATCTACGCAATAGACCTAGCTCATGATGCCACTGTTGGGGAACGTAGCAGAAATTCAAAATTTTCCTACGTGTCACCAAGATCTATCTATGGAGAGACCAGCAACGAGTAGAAAGAGAGTGCATCTACATACCCTTGTAGATCGCTAAGCGGAAGCGTTCAAGTGAACGGGGTTGATGGAGTCGTACTCGTCGTGATTCAAATCACCGATGATCCTAGTGCCGAACGGACGGCACCTCCGCGTTCAACACACGTACAGCCCGGTGACGTCTCCCACGCCTTGATCCAGCAAGGAGAGAGGGAGAGGTTGAGGAAGACTCCATCCAACAGCAGCACAACGGCGTGGTGGTGGTGGAGGAGCGTGGCAATCCAGCAGGGCTTCGCCAAGCACCATGGGAGAGGAGGAGTAGGAAGAGAGGTAGGGCTGTGCCAGAACTTCGTGTATAGCTCCCATGCGCCTCCCCACTATATATAGGGGTGGAGGGGCTGGTTTCTTGCCCTCCAAGTCCATTGGGGCGTTGGCCAAGGTGGGAGGAAAGAAATCTCATTATTTCCTTCCCCACCGATTGTTATCCCCCCTTTTTAGGGATCTTGATCTTATCCCTTCGGGATATGATCTTATTCCTTCTAAGGGGGGATCTTGGTGCGCCTTGACCAGGGGTGTGGGGCCTTGCCCCCACTACCCACGTCCATGTGGGTCCCCCCATGCAGGTGGGCCCCACTCCGGAACCTTCTAGAACCTTCCCGGTACAATACCGAAAAATCCCGAACATTTTCCGGTGGCCAAAATAGGACTTCCCATATATAAATCTTTACCTCCGGACCATTCCGGAACTCCTCGTGACGTCCGGGATCTCATCCGGGACTCCGAACAACATTCGGTAACCATATACAAACTTTCTTTATAACCCTAGCGTCATCGAACCTTAAGTGTGTAGACCCTACGGGTTCGGGAGACATGTAGACATAACCGAGATGTTCTCCGGTCAATAACCAACAGCGGGATCTGGATACCCATGATGGCTCCCACATGTTCCACGATGATCTCATCGGATGAACCACGATGTCAAGGACTTAATCAATCCCGTATTCAATTCCCTTTGTCTATCGGTATGTTACTTGCCCGAGATTCGATCGTCGGTATCCAATACCTTGTTCAATCTCGTTACCGGCAAGTCACTTTACTCGTTCCGTAACACATCATCCCGTGATCAACTCCTTGGTCACATTGCGCATATGATGATGTCCTACCGAGTGGGCTCAGAGATACCTCTCCGTTTACACGGAGTGACAAATCCCAGTCTCGATCCGCATAAAACAATAGATACTTTCGGAGATACCTGTAGTGCACCTTTATAGTCACCCAGTTACGTTGTGACGTTTGATACACCCAAAGCACTCCTACGGTATCCAGGAGTTACACACTCTCATGGTCGAAGGAAGAGATACTTGACATTGGCAAAGCTCTAGCAAATGAACTACACGATCTTTTGTGCTAGTCTTAGGATTGGGTCTTGTCCATCACATCATTCTCCTAATGATGTGATCCCGTTATCAACGACATCCAATGTCCATAGCCAGGAAACCATGACTATCTGTTGATCACGACGAGCTAGTCAACTAGAGGCTCACTAGGGACATATTGTGGTCTATGTATTCACACGTGTATTACGATTTCCGGATAATACAGTTATAGCATGAATAAAAGACAATTATCATGAACAAGGAAATATAATAATAATACTTTTATTATTGCCTCTAGGGCATATTTCCAACAGCCACCTCTTCTAATATGATAGTGCACCCGTTAACATGCCCCTTGTACTGGCCCTGCCAAGCAAATGGACAGTTCTTCCACTCCCAATGCATACAATCTATACTGCCAAGCATGCCTGGAAAGCCTCTAGCTGCGTTGGTTGCCAACAATCTCTCTGTATCAGCGGCAGTTGGCTGCCTCAAGTACTCTGGGCCAAACACCTCGATCACAGCCTGGCAAAACTTGTACATTGACATCAGACATGTTGTCTCACTCATACGCACATACTCATCCACCAGATCGCCTGGAATTCCATATGCAAGCATGCAAATGGCCGTGGTGCATTTCTGGTAAGAGGAGAATCCAAGCTTGCCAAGGGCATCCGTCTTGCACTCGAAGTATGGGTCATGTGCAACCACTCCCTCTCGGATACGATTGAACACATGGCTTGCCATACGAAAACGGCGACGAAATTTATCCGGTTTGAAGAGCGGGGTGTTGGCAAAGTAATCGGTATAGAGCAGGGCGTGGCCTCTCTCCCTGTTACGGTTCAGGTTGGGAGCACGGCCAGGGAGTGACCCCATGTACCGAGGAAGCTGCCGTTGAATATGGTCGTGAACGACCAGTGCAGCCACCACAAGATCTTCATCATCCGACGACGAATCGTCCGATGAACAAAGGAAATGATAGAAGAAAAACTCGTCTCCACTGTCCATACCTTTGTTGGCAAAAGGTCGAACACCTTGCGGTCGTGGTGGCGAAGAGGCCGGGATGATCACCTCGATGATCACTGGCCGCTCTGGAGCTCTCGTCGGAATCTGCCTCGGTCGTCGTGGTACGTCGCTGGCACTCGTGTCCCCTCCGCCACCGGCAAGGACGGCGACGGCCAAACCTCCCCCGATAGACGACCAAAACTATGGCGAAAGCGCGGGCGTGGTGGCGGCCATGTCGAGACGTGGTTTGGTATGGACGGCGGGGGGCTGCGCGGTGAGGAGGCGGCCGGAGAATAGCGGCGGCGTCGGCGGCGGGGCGGGGCGAGGAGAGAGGGTGAAGCGTTGGGAGCGGGAGGGACTGCTAGTGTCCCCGACAGGCGGGCCACGGGAGGAGGGGGGGGGGACAAGGGCGTGCGTTGCGGCCGTCCGCGCGCGTCTGTTTCACCCCAAACCGAGCGCAAGTTTGGGCCGGGGATGGATCGAAAACGGACGGAATCCGGACAATTGTCTGTTTGAGGCCGTGCGCTGGGCCGCCTCTTTTGTCCATTTTACTCCTAACGGACGGAACCGAACAGAATAGGGTCGCGCGGTGGAGTTGGCCTAAGCTTCTCGTATTGTCTGCACGTCCGATGCTCGGATCAATACGTCCATGCATGACCTCGTCACCAAGATACCTGCTGGCTTGTCAGTTGTCACCAGTCTGATCAGGACGGTAGTGGTTTTCACTTCGATCCATGTGATTTTGGCTGCAATGAGGAGGGTGCGACCCTGCGAGGCTCATTGACAGGGCTTGGGGGTCTGCATGGCGTAAGACACCGCAAAGCTGGTGCTCTTTTTTTGGTTGCTAATGGGAGGACCGGTTGACGAGTCCCTGTCAACCACCATCAGTGCCCCCACCTGGAGGAATTCCTGTAGGTTCTTCCGTTGCATGATCATTAGATAAGGCGATGTTGATGGAGCAATGAGTCAGCATTATGATCGGCTCTACTTCCGTGGGAAGTGGTGGTAACTGTATCTTTCTTCTTGCTCTCGAGATGGCGTGTGTGTGGAGAGAGTGAGGGAGCGTTCGGAATTACTTGTCTCGGAAATAGATGTATCTAGAACTAAAATACGTCTAGATACATCCATTTGCGCGACAAGTAATTCCGAATAAAGGGAGTACCTACTAATCTCTAGTTGGTAGACGTTTCAATATGACAATATGTTCGCTCTGCCATGGACGGCTAAGATCTGCTCGTGCGGCCGCGCATGCATGCGTGCTATTTAACGGGCAAATATTTCTGCGCTTTCTAAGCAATGATGGAACCCAGAGGTAAATGCTTGATTAACAATGTTTCATGTTCATCTGGGTCGATTTCCACTTCATCATCGTCAAGGTCGACCGGTACCTTGCCGGCTGGCGTGCCCGCCTCCTCTCCCCGACGGGGCGGCTGGTCCTCATCAACGCCGTGCTGGACGCCATCCCAATCTATGCCATGGGTGCGCTCAAGCTGCCTCCCAAGGTAGTGCGAGCGCTGGACTCCCTCCGTCGCTCATTCCTCTGGAACGCGGCCGAGCGAGCTTCCGGTGCGGAGTGTCTCGTCGCCTGGGAGCTGGTGTGCCGCGGCAAGGAGGAGGAGGCCTGGGGGTCTGTGACCTCGCCACGCAAAATGACGCCCTTCTTCTGAAGATCCTGCACCGACTCCACTCTACTCCCTTGTCTCGCTGGGCGACCTAGGTCTGGGGTACCTTGGGGAAGCGTCTTCTTCTGGACCCCCGTAGCTCGGGGCTCGCCGGCGAGCACTGGGGCGCGCTTCGAGGGCTTATGCCTGTCTACCGCGCTCTCACCCGCGTCTCGCTGGGAGATGGCAGGATGACGGCCTTCTGGGAGGATCATTGGCTCCCCTGTGGGCCCGTGCGGTGTGCTTTCCCGGCTCTGGCCTCACATGCGACGTGCTCGGAGGTCTCGGTCTGGGTTGTACGCAACCTTGGGCTGGACGCGGTGCTCGTGCCCCGGCTATCCACTGCTGCCGCCCGGCAGGGGCGGAGCTAGGCTAATTCAAGGGTATGCAATGCATACGTGATGATTTTTGCAAAAATATTTCAGTATATAAGCTTCTATATGCATTTATATAGCGGATGGCAGCCTAGTTATACGTACAGGATGGAGAAATGAAGAAGAGAACGATTCGGCGCCGTTTGGGGCTTTATTGGGCTGCTACGTTGCTAGTACAGTGCTACTGGGCCTTGTCTTTCAGGCTTGACGCTGGCTTTTCATCGAAGTCCAGGAACCAGCCCGTCTAGTCAACCTGCGACTGCAATTCCGCGGATTGGACTGCCGCATCGTAAAACTAGGACATCGCGCATTGGCCGCATCTGCCATCGGAAGCAACCGCCGAGTCGTCCACCGTGGATCGCCGCCTGCGGCCTGCCGCCGATCGACTGCCTACACACGTCCTCTGCATTATGCGATCGGTGCATCCGCCATGCCCATCTAGCAGGCAAGTCGTCAACAGCTGCGTGCGGAATTTCACCAATCGTCTCATTGTGATTCGTTATTTTTTTCTAATATTTTCTCCAAATTGTTTAATCGACAATAGATGATTATTTTAATTTTTAATTTTGTTTTGATTAAATTACTGGAGACCAATCATAATATGATTGCTCGGCCAGTTTCTTTTCGCGTAAATTCTTGATGCAAATAAAGAAATATTTCATCATTTCTCGCTCCCAAAAAGGCGATTGTAGAGACATATTATAATTCTCCTTATACTTGAAACATAGCTAAATTATTGGACATATGTGGCTACAAAGAATAATTTACAGTTTCATTATGACCTTTTTTATCTCTTATTATATAGTTGTGTAGAAAAAAAAACTTCGCATACCCATGTTGAAAATCCTGGCTCCGCCACTGCCGCCCGGGAACGCCTCCTCCTGCTCCCACTCATTGGGGGGGGGGGGGGGGGAGGGCGAGGGCAAGGCTGACCATCGCAGCCTAATCCTTTGATCAGAAAGGCGGGCGGCTGGCGTCGAGCGCAGCCTATGGACTCTTCCGCCTGGGCGGCGAGGTTGTGGGGAACGCCGCCTTTCTCTGGAGATCGTCGGCGCCCTCCAGGGTTCGGTTCTTCGCCTGGCTGCTGACGCTCGGCCGTATCCACACTCGGGACAATCTTCTGAAGAAACACATCGTCGAGCTGCAGGGCGCCGGGTGCCCGGAGTGCGGGGCGAGCCTGGAGACGCCTGATCACTTGATCTTCGGCTGCCCCCTCGCGCGTGCGTTCTGGTGCTCTCTGCGCCTTCCCACTTCAGGGGCCTCTGTGCATGACCTGCACCTCTTCGACGCCTCCATGGCGGTTGGCGCAGCCTCACCGCATGCGTTTGTGCAGCTATGCTGCTGGCACCTCTGGAAGCGGCGGAACGCGGTTGTGTTCAGGCGGGAAACGCCGTCCCTGACCGCCACTTTGAAAGCCTGCCGCGACGACGCCATCCTCTGGCGCGGGCGATTTCGCTCTGCGGATCGTGAACATGTTGATGCATGGCTGCTGGCCCTGCGTGGGTAGAACAAAAACTGCATGTAACATAGCAGAAGGGGGTTCGCCCCCTGCCTCCTTCTCTGTGCTGCCTCCCCGGCATTTGTACCATTGTACTGTATGTTGGGTTTGAGAAATATATTCAGGCGGAAGAGTCCATAGGCTGTGCTCGTGCCCCGGCTATCCACTGCTGCCGCCCGGAAGTGCCTCCTCCTGCTCCCACTCATTGGGGGGGGGGGGGGGGGGGAGGGCGAGGGCGAGGCTGACCATCGCAGCCTAATCCTCTGTGATCAGAAAGGCGGGCGGCTGGCGTCGAGCGCAGCCTATGGACTCTTCCGCCTGGGCGGCGAGGTTGTGGAGAACGCCGCCTTTCTCTGGAGATCGTCGGCGCCCTCCAGGGTTCGGTTCTTCGCCTGGCTGCTGACGCTCGGCCGTATCCACACTCGGGACAATCTTCTGAAGAAACACATCGTCGAGCTGCAGGGCGCCGGGTGCCCGGAGTGCGGGGCGAGCCTGGAGACGCCTGATCACTTGATCTTCGGCTGCCCCCTCGCGCGTGCGCTCTGGTGCTCTCTGCGCCTTCCCACTTCAGGGGCCTCTGTGCGTGACCTGCACCTCTTCGACGCCTCCATGGCGGTTGGCGCAGCCTCACCGCATGCGTTTGTGCAGCTATGCTGCTGGCACCTCTGGTAGCGGCGGAACGCGGTTGTGTTCAGGCGGGAAACGCCGTCCCTGACCGCCACTTTGAAAGCCTGCCGCGACGACGCCATCCTCTGGCGCGGCCAGTTTCGCTCTACGGATCGTGGACATGTTGATGCATGGCTGCTGGCCCTGCATGGGTAGAACAAAAACTGCATGTAACATAGCAGAAGGGGGTTCGCCCCCTGCCTGCTTCTCTGTGCTGCCTCCCCGGCATTTGTACCATTGTACTGTATGTTGGGTTTGAGAAATATATTAGCACTGCTATACACACGACGCTAATAGCCGATTTGTGGACGACGCTGGAGATCACACCATACGTCGCACGGCAGCAGCACCGGTGCACCGTTGGATATGTCGTTCGGCTGTATGTCGTCTGTGCAGTATCGGCTGCACAACAGTTTCGGAAATATATTCAGGTGGGGGAGCCCCCCCCCCCCCCCCCCCCCCCCTTGAAAATTAAAAAAAAAGTCCATCTGGGTCATCCATCATTTGGCTCTACATTGTTATGTTGGCAATCAACGGCGGAGCTTAGTGCATGGCTGGGGCCCCCCATTAGCTCATATATTCTACTTAGTCCCCCAGCGAACTTGGTCAAGCTCCGCCACTGTTGGCAATGATGAGGTTTTACTTTTTACGGAGCAGATAAATAAAGCGCAATGACAGCGGGTACACGCAACACGCTTGCACTGACCGGCCGTTTTTATACTACAGCCGAACGCAATCATCTCCCCAAACTTTGGAAAACACGTACGAGCTACTATGCAAGTTTGCAAACTCGTTTAAGAATCTCACATTACCCTGGACTAGTACTCAAGTCTGCTCATGCAAGTGTATGCAGCTATGCAAAGTCCTATGCAACGGTCGAGGAATAATGCACGCAGAGCAGTCGGCCTTTGGCCTCCATGCTAAGCTTTCCGTATTTGATTACGTTTGTTTACGTATATCTTTCTTTTCATGCAGCGAACCAGTGATAAAAGTTGGCCGCAGAGTTCTAACCGAGCATACAGCTCGGAATCCTATGAACTTGCTAGAGCACACACTGACACACAGCTCTAATAAAAGTTGGCCAGTGGAATTGCAACAAAGCAGTCAAGCACTGAAACCAGTGAGACCAGAGACCAAGCCTGCATGGTTCGGTTAAGGGGTAAAAAATGGCTCCTAGTCTTGCAGTGCGGTGCACACAAAGTACGACGGTAAGGTGGTTGCAAAACCTAGTGAGTTAGTAAGACCGTTAGAGTCAAGCGGCGTCGTTGTAGGCAGGCACTGACAGCCTGCTAGCTAGACTGACGGTTGCTGCTGTTTGCTCACCTCACCTACTTAATTCCTTTGTTTGGACGTAAGGGAACCTAGTAGCAGCTAGCAAGTTCGTAGAAATGTAGTTCATTTGAAGCATAATGATGGCTGCGATCTCCACTCCAACCACCGTGATCCATTCACCGATGATCGCCACCGGAGTTGGATCGGTTAAGCTGGGTCCGTCGCGGGAATAAAGTGCTTCCAAAGTCGAAATGTGAAACAGTGAAAGTGACCAAACCAAATCCTGGAACGCAACCATAAAAGTGCCCCTTCCCTTGGAGCATCTCCCGCGGATCAACTTCCCCCCAAAAGTTTCTGGTATAGCGTGAGTTGCCCAAAAAAGTGCTCCAACAACGGACATAAATTTCTGATCGCGAGCTAATAAGCTCCCTCAGAACAGTAAAATAAAATAAAAATCTGATTTTTATGGGGAACAAACATCGACGAATTCTCAACATTTGTGCAAATTTTCATGAAGAAACAACATTCGAGAAAAAAAACATGCTCCAAAAAGTATGTTTTTGAAATGATTTTGGAGCATCAATTATTTTTTCATAGAAGCATTTTGGAGCATCAATTCATGCTCCAAAAGGTGTTGATGGTAATCATCAATGGCGACCGGCCTCCCATCTCGCTAGACGACCTAATAAATGATTTTGACATTATGCACGGCATCCAAATAAGTGATTTGTTTGTCGAAATCTATACATTACGAAATGATTTTTTTCATGTTCCGGACAACATTCGACTGTAGTCGTGTATTTGAATTTTCCCGGCATTTGTTCTGCGATGGTGCGCTGCCGAGCTTTGATCTGTGGCACATAGAATGGGGCTCGATACCCTCTGAGCTTGAGTTTTCAACAAAGCATATCTTCCATGCATGCCTCAACGGGCTTGGAACAACAAGTCCATGAATTAGCTTATCAACGACCTAGGAGATGAGCTCTTAAGTATGTTTGTTCCTCCAGACAACAGGGCTTTGATGGTTATGACATGGATGAAGAAGTTGTCCACCATACCGAAGGTGATTGGTGTTGAGATACTGGTGCAGGAATCAGAGTTGTACCATTCGTCGCCACCACGGCTGCAGCGGACCACGTTGGGTATGTACCTGTATCGAGTCTTCGTGCATGTCGAAGAAGTGGTTAATCCATCAACCGAAGTCCTGCCTCTGGTGTTGGGGCCCGTTGACGACGTCTATTATAGGAGTTAATGCCAGACTTTTCTCGTGTTGCTCGGAACGATGGATGGTACATGACCTACTCCATCACGCGGCTGAGGCCATTGCTCTTTGGGAGAAGAGGTCGGGCTGGCTACCTGGATGTGCTTTGATTTTAGGCAACAACTAAATCTTCTCGGATACTACTTATATCCGAACTACAGGTGTGCGGTTCTGATGTGCCAATACATTTGATTGTGACAAGTTCTATTTTGTACATGATTTTTTTTAAACGGGTGTACGCCAACTTACTGTGCTAGCAGAACTTATTATGTTGTCTGTCTGTTTTTCTTTGCACATCATTCAAGATATTTCTACGTCATCGATGAAGACGATGAACGGTGATATACAAATTTGTTGGTTTTAAAATAGCCCTACCCGTAGCGATCCACTGCTTCCACCCCTATTTTGTGTTGTCCGCGTGACATTTTGTATGCAAGTTCAATGTGCTAAGATGTTGTATATGATTGTGTCAACCATATAAGTTTGTACTAAGCATCAACAATGCATATGGTTGAAAGATGTATGCACGAGCATTGACCGATCGGTTTCTCTTTCTCTCTCTCTCTCTCATGCTAACAAGTGGGACCCGCTGAATTATTTCTTTCCTCGTGACAACTTCTAATTAGGTTTCACCGGGCCCTACCTTTTTTCTTAAGTTATAATTTGAGCTCAATGGTCGTTGGATGTTGGTTGAGTAGTTATGTAAAGTTGTACTGTACCACACAGACCTTGTTTATTGAATCAACAATGCAACTGGGCTGAAAGACACGTGCGGGCCCAGATTTTGTTTATTCCTAAAATAAACGCAACTCAGCTTATGTTTTTTTTAAGAAAATGTTTGTTCTATTTTTATATAAGAATGCCAAGCCCAAATTAAGTTTTTAATAAAATTCCTAGCTATATATTAATTTTTCATAAGATATGCTCTGTCCATACCAACATTGTTTTTCACCCATCCCAGCAAACGGGTCTATTTATACTAAAAGCAAATGTGTTGTAAATTATCAAAAATAATAAATGGGCTACATATCCGCAATATTATATTTTCACCCAGCCTAGTAAATAGGTGTATTTGAAAAAGTAATCAAATGCGATGTAAATTCTCAGAAATAGTAAACATGCTATTTTTTCACCTAACCTAAGAAATAGATGACTGGAAAACAAAATTAAATGGGCTGTAAAAACTAAATAAATGGGCTGTATGTCCGCCACAGCTTTCAAAGCTAACTTTGTTGTCCCACGAGGACGTAGCCTGCGCGAGGCGTTATCCATTTAGTCAACAAAACGATTCAATGGTAAAAAAATAAAAGTCAACAAACTATTCTGACAATCATAGTCGTTGGATTGACATCCAACGACCATCCCGCTTCTTCAATATCGGATCTTATTGCTCCAGTCGCCAAAACCATCACCGGTGGGAGCGCCTGCTTTACTCCAGTTGTCGGTTGTGCTGCCGCGTAGGCCTCACTGCGCCACCTACTCCCACCGGTGGCTAGGTCATATATGTACTCACCGACACCTTCTGTTATTCTCCGACGACGGCAACCTAACCTCACAGTCCAACCAGTCAGCCCCTCGTACTGCCCTCCGTCCGGGACTCCAGTGCCCCGTCTTCAATGACTCCATGTCGTTCCCATCCTAGGCCTCGCCGTCATCCATCATCTTGGTGCGCTCGATGGTGCATGGCCAACATTGTCAATAACGAGAGCCGTCGGAAGAGGACTGTACATGGAGAGGTTGACAGTTGGGACCCACCAGCTACATCTTCGCACGCAAGGAAGTGACTCATTATTACACGCAGAAAAATGATTCCTCCTCTTGATAGCTGAGACCCACCAACTATATCTTTGTCGCAAGAAGTGCCTCCTTATTCCCCCCATATAGTTGGGACCCACCAGGTCGAAGTGTACGTAGTGTTATCTGTCTGATCGCAAACGTGTGCGTACATACTGGTCGATCGGTCTCTCTGCAATGATGAACCATGCCCGAGTAAGGGGCAGCACATGCTGTAGTAGAGCCCCCGACATAGCAGTTCAGGCAGCCTTGTCTAAATCGTGTACACGTACGTACAACCACGCTGCAAAAAATATGGTCACATGCATACATACGAGCGGGGTATCGAGTGCGTACTCGTGCATACGTACGACCATGGCTCGTGTATATGGAGAGGCAAATGTGGCAGAGGCAACAGACGACATCAATGGTATCATGTTCATCGGTAGCCAACCGACTGAGTCGGAACAGAGAAACAACGTCATCTTCATCGGGAGGCAACCAACTAGGTCAAAATGCGTCATGTTCATCAGGAACCAACCGACTTGGACGGAACAACCGAAATGGGATCCTGTTGATTGACCCTCCACCGGCCGGGGGTCTGGCGTACAACAAAACAGAGAGAACAGACTTATGTTCAACCGTCTATGGTCGAAACGAGGTCCTACTCATTGGGAGGGGTCTAGCGTACTGCAAAATGATAGAAACAGACTTCTCTTCAACCGCCTATGGTCTAAACGGGCCCCTTTTCATTGGGATGGTTCTGGTGTACCACAAAACGGACGAAACAGATTTCTCTTCAATTGCCCACGGTCGAAATGGGGGTCCTGTTCATTAGAAGGGGTGTGGCGTACCGCAAAACGGGACTCCATGCGCTACTGTCCATCCACCGTCTACTTCCGACCACACTTCCACATGCTACTGTTCATCCACAACTACCTACGACCTCCATGGGGTCATGTTCATCCACCCCCAACCCGTTGGGATGTGGCGTACCGTGACACGGCCTCCTGGGTGTCATGTTCATCCAACGCCAACCGCTTACATGGTCGGGGTCATATTCATCCAACCCCCATCAGCTGGGGTGGTACGTACGGGCGGGCGGCAGCAATGAGAACTGTTGACCCACAACCAACCAACTGACTATGTCAACTCACCATGTCTTCCACAAGGGCCTCAATCGATGCAAAGTCTCGACTCGTTAATCGTATTGCGTGTGCGACAGCAACGGGCACTGTTCATTGAGAGGCAACCAACCGGCTAGGTCATCAACTCACGTATCACAAGGGGGTTCGATGCAACGCATCGATCAGTCGGCTTCAGTATAAACAACGAAGAAGGGATCAATCACTTGGATTTAGTTAGCAGCGAAGGGGCCAGTCGGGTTCAGTTAGCAGCAAAGGAATGGTTCGGATTCAGTAAGTAGCGAGAAGAGATCACTCATGTTCACTACATAGTGCAAGAAGGGATCGCTCGTGTTCAGTACGCAGTGCAGTCGCTTGTGTTCATTACGTAGTTAGTGCAAGGAATCGATCGATCGCTCGGGTTCAGTAAGCGAATGCCTTGCTCGGGTTCAGTTAGCGAACACGACACGCACACACACACACATATGAGAGAAACACCCAAACCACTGCATCGCTCGGGCCTGACCACCCACCGTATACCGGGAACTCCATGAAAATTTCCTTGCCCTCACTTCTACCACCATTTTTACGTCATGGACGGCCCCAAAAATGTCATGCAGGTACGCCTCTGGTACGCTCAAGACGAAATCCCCATTTTCTGTCATGATTTTTCCATAGAAGTAGGAGTCCACCACATCCATGATGATATGTCTTTTTGTCAAAATTATCATCATAGAAGTATCACATCCATGACAGAAAAAGTTTTCATTCGGACCATAATGTCATGGAAGTGTCTTTTTTGTAGTGAAACGAGGACAAGGGATGCAATGGGTGGGTGGGCTAGAGAGAGAAAAAGGAGGAGAGAAAGAGGTGGGATGGGTGGGTTGGTGGGCCAGGCCAGACGAGGAGGAACGCAGAAGGACGTCCGATTTATGCCACGACCCAAATTTGAGATAGAAATGGGTCAAAACAGACACAAAATGGACATGCAGAAGAGGTCTATGTGTTGGGTCGTGGTTTTTTCCCACACGGACCCAAACAAACACATCAAGAGAAATGGGTCTCTTGGTTGGAGTTGCCCTTATGGCATCTCCAACGTGGACCCTCAAATGACTCACAACCGTCCAGACCAAACAGTTCAGACATATTTTGTCATCGAGTACCCCATTGGTCCACGAGCAGGTCTGGATGTTCATTTTTCCACAAATTAGAGGCGGACCAGTGGCTTTGAGAGCGTCTGGACCACTGCCACGTGCTCATTGGACACCCCGGACCCACACAAAATCCTCTCCACCCAAAAAACTCTATTCGCACGAAGAGGTTGCCGTGCATTCATGCTGGTTAGCACCGCTCCAAAGCCATCATGTCGACTAGGGAGGGGACGTTGTGGGAGCGGCGCAACACGCGCGGCATGCTGCTTTGTGTTCCTAAGTTTGATGAAGAGCCAGCCTAGGTCCATGATCATTAACTCACCACCATGGAGACTGCCACGCCTTGCTGTTGCTGCCTCGATGGGGAGCCCGCCAAGATCGGTGAGGAGTGGCTGCTTAACGACACCTCTGCCCAGAGCACCACGACGGGGGTGGCATTGGCCGTGATGGTGTAGGATCGAAAGTATGTCTAGAGGGGGGGGGGGGTGATTAGACTACTTGACCAAATAAAAGCTTAGCCTTTTCCCAATTTTAATTCTTGGCAGTTTTTAGCAAATTAGCACAAGTCAAGCAATCAACCTACACATGCAATTCTAGAGTATAGGAGCAGAATTTAACACAATTGCATATGAAGGGAAAGGGGAGGAGTTTGAGAAGGCAAACACAATTGACGACATGGAGATTTTTGAGTCGTGGTTCCGATAGGTGGTGCTATCGTACATCCACGTTGATGGAGACTTCAACCCACGAAGGGTAACGGCTGCGCGAGTCCACGGAGGGCTCCACCCACGAAGGGTCCATGAAGAAGCAACCTTGTCTATCCCACCATGGCCATCGCCCAGGAAGGACTTGCCTCACTAGCGGTAGATCTTCATGAAGTAGGCGATCTCCTTGCCCTTACAAACTCCTTGGTTCAACTCCACAATCTTGTCAGAGGCTCCCAAGTAACACCTATCCAATCTAGGAGACACCACTCTCCAAGAAGTAACAAATGGTGTGTTGATGATGAACTCCTTGCTCTTGTGCTTCAAATGATAGTCTCCCCAACACTCAACTCTCTCTTACAGGATTTGGATTTGGTGGAAAGAAGATTTGAGTGGAAAGCAACTTGGGGAAGGCTAGAGATCAAGATTCATATGGTAGGATTGGAATACCTTGACCTCAACACAAGTGTAGGTGGTTCTCTCTCAGAAAATGTAAGTTTGAAGTGTAGGCATATTCTGATGGCTCTCTCCACGAGTGAAGAGGAGGTGGAGGGGTATATATAGCCTCCACACAAAATCTAACCATTACACACAACTTACCAATCTCGGTGGGACTGAATTGTGAAACTCGGTCGGACCAATTCAGCAAATCTAGTGACCGTTAGGATTTTCGGTGGGACCGACATGCAACTCGGTGGGACCGATATGGTTAGGGTTAGGGCATAACGTAATCTCGGTGAGACCGATTACACAAACTCGGTAAGACCAATTTTGGTAATAAGTTAACCAGAGAGTTGGTCAGGCAAACTCGGTGGGTCCGATTCGCTCATCTCGGTGAGACCGAAATGTTACGAAAGGGAAACAAAGAGTTTGCATTGCAGTCTCGGTGGGACCGATCGCTCATCTCGGTGGGACCAAAATGTTACGAAGGGAAACAGAGAGATTACAATCCCATCTCGATCAGAACGAGATCCCTATCGGTGAGACCGATATGCCTAGGGTTTGTGACAGTGGCTATGGCATCTGAACTCGGTGGCGCCAGATAGAAAGAATCGGTGGGGCCAAGTTTGACTTTTGGTTTAGGTCATATGTGGATGTGAGAAAGTAGTTGATGGCTTTGGAGCATATCACTAAGCATTTTGAGCAAGAACCTCATTAAGCAACACCTCATCCCTCCTTGATAGTATTGGCTTTTCCTATAGACTCAATGTGATCTTGGATCACTAAAATAGAAAATGTAGAGTCTTGAGCTTTGAGCTTGAGCCAATCCTTTGTCCTTAGCATTTTCAGGGGTCCACTTTTCTCATCCATGCCATGCCAATCATTGAGCTTTCCTGAAATATTTATCTTGAAATAGCATTAGCTCAATGAGCTATATGTTGTTAGGAATTACCCAAACCACCTAGGGATAGTTGCACTTTCAATCTCCCCCTTTTTGGTAATTGATGACAACATATAGATCAAATCTTCGACAAATGATAATAAGATTGAAAAATGTTGTCGCTTTGAGAAGTATGTGAAAAGCAAGAGCTCCCCCTAAATTTGTGCATAGTTTAAGATTTGCTTTGGACTGCAAATGCACAATGAGTTAGGTTCATGGGTTACTCCTCCATGTCACATACACCTTGGTGGAGCGCTCAAAATGATAATAATTAAATACATGCACTCATCACCAAGCAAAGTGAATGAGATAATATCATCCAATCAAGCAATAATGTAGCATAGTATATGATCAACCACATGATCATCCAAGTATCACACAAAAGCATAGAGTATCTCAAACAAGCAAATAACAAAGTTCAACCACCAAAAACAAGAGAGAACAAAAGCAACACTCTCTCTCGAAGCCTTTGATCTAATACATTTTCTCCCCCTTTGGCAACAAGTTACCAAAAAGTTCATAAAAATGCATAGTGCTAAAACGACTCTCAGGCTTGGTCTTCAGGTGGTGGTGTAGAAATAACTCCAAGGACGAAGGCATCAGTTGAGGTTGATGGAGCTGGTGGAGTGGCTACTGGAGCTGGTGACACTGAAGTTGTTGCTGGTGCAGATGAAGTTGCTCTTGTGTCTGTAACTGGCACTGCAGCAGATCTCTGACCTTTGGGCACTCTAGCAAATGCTTCTATGGTAGACTTGCCCTTCTTCTCCTCCACTTCCTCCTGAAGTTGCTCAACAACTGACTGTATCTCAGTGACCTTCACATCTAAATCATAGAACTTCTGCTCTATGATTCTCTCCAAGCTCTCCTGGTTTTGAGTCAGGGTGGCCAAACCCTTCTCAATCCTTAGAGTGGAGGCAATCAAGTAGCCAAGCTGATCTTGTTTGCTCTTCAGGAAATACTGAGATGCCTCATCAATGGTTGACATCTTTGCAGCTTTTTCAGTCCTTGCTTTCTCCTTCTTTTCTTGTGCTTGCATAGAGGATGGTTCATTCTCAGCCATCACCACAGTGTTGTCCTCAAAGTCTGGGTAGATGGGCTGGTGTTCCTTGTCCAAGAGATATGTGCCAGTGCCCATCTTGGAGTTAATAAGCTCTTGAATCTGTGGGGCATACCCACAACTTCTCTTCTGGTTAGCAGCTGTCCTCTTGATAGTTTTCACAATTAGGCTCATGACTTTGAACTTTTGAGGCACATCAAATATGTGAAGCAAGTTAATTGCATGGCCTCTGATCATCTTGTGATCAGCTGACTTTGGCAATAGAGTATGCCTGTGGATCTAGTTGTTGATTGTTGCCAAACCTAACAAAAGGTAATGTACTGATCCAAACTTGTGTGTCTCAAGTGCAGCATCTGGGATCTCTCTATACATATGTGCCATGGAGTTGTGATCCTTCTTCTTCTTGGCATAGACATCCAAGTCATCCTCATTCTCCTTAGGAGCATTGATCAATTTTGCCCATTCTTCAACTGTTGATTGGTACCTAGTACCTTCAGACATCCAGACAATCCTTCCATCTGGGTAGAAATGAGTTATGGAGTAGAACTGCATAATAAGCTCATCATTCCACTTTGTGAGCTTCTGCCCAACAAAGTTCTCTACTCCACAAGACTTGAAACTATCATAAACTCCAGGATAGTGCTCTTCATTTTCCCTGATGTACTTCCAGTCCACCCATCTCATATCACAAACTATAGGCTTCTTGTCAAGAAGCACTATCTCATAGAAGTCCTGCTGTTCCTTTGTATGGAACCTGTAGTCCACAATAGTTCTTCTCCCAACTGCATAGGGATCAATCAATCTCCACCGTCTGAGTCCTGCATCCTTCCTGAGCTTCATGTCCTCAGCTACTGGATGAGCATCATTGTGATCTGGAATTTTGGGCTTCAACTTCCTCAAGACATGTGACTCATCATCATCTTCTTCTTCTATAGCAGCTTCAGGCACTGGGGCCTTGTTCTTCTCTCCAGCTAGAATACTCCTGGTGTTCCTCTTGGGTGCAACTTTGGGCTTAGGTGCAGATGCCTTGGGAGCTTCTTTGGGCTTTGATGGAGCAACCCCTGATCTTATAGCATCTCCCATAAGCTTTTGAGCTTTAGGTGCTGGTGCAGCAACCTCTTCATCTTCTTCCATCATAGAGGGTTTTCCAACTACTCTGGCCATAGTCTTCTTAGCTCTTTCTTTCCGTTTCTTCTCAGCCACTACTTGCTCTTTGGGTTCAGATCCCAAAGTCTCTTGAGTTGTTCCTCTGACCTTCAACATAGGAGTCCTCTTGGCTGGAACTTTCCTGTTCATTCCAGGCTTAATGGCAGCAGCTGTGTCATATTCCTTCTTCAGCACCTTCCTAGATGTGGCCTCATCCTCATCTGCCACATAGTCCTCATCTTCAGAATCTGAGGTCTTCTTCTTTCTGGCCCTGGTGGCTGCCTTTGGCAAGTTGCTGGGTGTGCTCCTGCTACCCTCATCATAGCTGCTAGAGGGACTAGTGCCCTCACTCATCTGAACTTGCTCCTCAGCTCTGTTCTGACTGCCACTCTGATCTGACATAGTGCAAACCCTGATAGTAGACCCTGTGAATAGATATAGATGAGGTAGATGGGATGAGCATCACAAAGTACAGAGGTTTTTACAAAACAAATGAGTCAAAAACTTAGTTTTAGTTTTCCACAGAAAGCATTTTGGATCTACCGATTTGTGAACTCGGTGATACCGAAGCAGCTTTTGGAACCTAAACTAGTGAACTCGGTAAGACCGAGTCATAGTTCGGTGGCACCGAGACTGCTAGGGTTTCACAAAGTCCCGAACTCGGTCACACCGATTTGCAATTCTCGGTCAGACCGAGAATCACATGTGCAATGGCCTAAGCCAAATCGGTGGAACCGATTTCTACAACTCGGTTGGTCCGAGATGATTTCGGCAGAAACCTAACCCTAAATTTTCAATCCACAACTAATCTACGGAGTGATTTCGCTGGATAGGTGATCTCAATCGTGGCAAGATACACGACAAAACAATGTGCTAGGAATCAGAGTGAGATTAGCACAAGGATCAACTCCATACCCTAAGTGCGGCGATGGACCTGCTACGGCGGAGACGATCCCCGTTGACGGCGGCGGAGACCAGCGGCGGGAGGCAGCTGGCGACGAGGAGGACGATCCGAAGACCCGGGGAGGCAGAGCAGACTGAGCGCGGGCGAAGGGGTTCGGAGGAATTTCCAAATTTTGGCCCGCGAATATAAATAGCCTGACCCTGTCGGTGTGACCGAGTGGAACAACTCGGTGGCACCGAGATGCATGACTGCAAGCAGTTACTGCAACTCGGTGTGACCGAAAAGTTCAAATCGGTTGCACCGAGATTGAAAACCTAGATCGACTTAGTGATCTCAGTATGACCGAAATGGATGAATCGGTCAGACCAAAACGCACAAAGAAGTTTTGGAAGTTTAAGTCTATGACGAATCGGGGACTCCGAGTGCTCCTCATACAGAGTGGTTCGAATCTGACTTGATCAAACTTTGTGATATAGCATGAATAGAGTTTGAGATAGGAATAGCATAGATAGCTAGAGAGGGTTCTTAGGCATTCTTGTCCATCCACTTGGCAAAAGAAAAGAAGCCAATCAAGCAAAACAACAAGTGGATGTCCTCGAATGAGTAAAATATGCAAACGACATGCTCACCCAAAAGAATGGCAGATAAAATATGTGACAAAGCATGCACAACCAATTCTAGCATCTATCAAGCAATTGGCGATGACTAGGTCATCTATATATGAGTATATTGACTTAGGAGTCAAATGAGAACATTCGATCATAGGTCATACGCATCGTTTAAGCTCAAGTGGGGTTGCCACTTTTACATAATGCATTGTTGTGTTCACACCATTAGAGTTGCTTTAGCTCAATTCTTAGAGTAAAGCTCCCCCTAGATGTGAGATCCCCCTTAAGAGGGATGAACTAACCTTGGGTTTTGTCGATCATGACTTCATGCAGGTGTTGAAGATGTGGATGATCTATGTTGAGGTAGATCATTTGGAGCAATTCTTTGGAGTGAGTTGCACTTTCAATACCTACATGGGTTAGTCCCACAAGGAACAAACAAGGATATCCATAGACATAGAGTGATGCGCGCACAAAATGATGTCTATGAAAGCATTGGGTTACCTTGTCCCTTGTCTTACCAACAAGAGGGTTTGTGACTCCATGAACTAGTGCAAGATGCGGAAGTTGATTGCACTTGTTCTTGCCAAAATGATAAGAGTGAAGTATGTTGGCGGAGTCACCCTCAAGAACTCTCTAGTTCTTCTTCTTCGGGATCCACATCATCTTGATGGGAATCCTTGGAGTTGTAGTCGTACTTGATGAAGTAGAACTTGATTTAGTATTGGGAACCCACTTGACCAAGGCCTTAGGAGCTTCTTCAAATGCATCAATCTCCTCTTGAAGCTTGTCCTTGCCTTTCTGCTTGTGGTCTTGTGGTGGAAGATCATCTTGAGCTTGTGTCCCTTTGAAAGAAGTAGGATCATACTTCTCTTGTTGAGGAACAAACTTCGTCTTGGGGTATTGATCTTCTTCGCACTCAACTCCATTGGCATTGAACTTTCGTTCAAAACCAACACCTTGGTTCTTCCGGTGCCTTCCTTGCTTGCGTACAATTTCCTCAAATTGCTTACTTCCGGCAAGGCTCTTGTAAACACCTTTCTCTATAATTCCCTTCAATAAGCTGTTTTCTTGCTCAAGTGTAACTTGGCTAAGAGAATCATTAGTGGAATCAAGAGAACTACTAGAAGCAACAACATTGGATTTAGCATGATGATTGCTGTTACTACTAGAGGATGAATCTTTCTTGTTCTTGTTACTAGACTTGACTTGAGGCATGTAAGTAGATAAGAGTAAACGCTTGGCAATGTAAGAAGAACTTTTCTTGCGAAGATCATCATTGATAGCCTTTAAAAACTCATGTTCCTGCTCAAGGTTGAGCTTTTCAAAACGTAATTTCTCATGAGTCCTTAAAAGTTCTTGATGATCTCCTAAGATAGTTTCATGAGCTAACTTAAGGGTGTTTAGTTCTTTAGTTAGAAGCTCAATCTTCTCCTTATCATTGTCATTCGTTTTATCTTGATTATCATGATTAATTGACGTTTCATCATAGTATTCATCACTAGAGTTGTCAACAAGTAAATCATCATCACCTAGCAAGTCATATTCATCACTATTAAAATCAACATACTCGGGGTGTGATACCTTTGGCCCTTTAGCCATGAAGCATCTTCCAAGTCCTTCATTTGGTGAATCAAATATGTCGTAGGAGTTGGTTGACACAAGTGCTAGACCGGCAACACCTTCATCTTGAGTATGTTCTGAGTCGGAGTGATAGCTTCTCTCGGAGTGATGTTCGGAGTCGGAGCCGGATACCCATTCACCAACATGAGCTTGATGTCTTTGTTTTATGTAGCTCTTTGATGATTTGTCCTTCCTTTCCGAATCCTTGATTCTCCGGGATGTTCTTCGTTCATAACGATCATCTCTACTCCTTCTCTTAGGTGATGCTTCTCTTCTCTTGTAGGGAGCCGTACACTCATTGGAATAGTGTCCGGGTCTTCCACAATTGTAGCAATTACGCTCTCGACTCGAAGATTTTTTGTCATTGTAGGACCTTGACTTGGAACTTCTTTCCTTGCTCCTACTCTTGTAGAACTTGTTGAAATTCTTCACCATTAGGCTCAATTCTTCATTGAAGGTTTGTTTCTCATTTGATGATGTGGGAGCTTCACATGAGCCTTTGTAAGCACGACTTGACTTGTTGTGGAGCTCTTCCTTATCCTTGAGTGACATCTCATGAGCAACAATTCTTCCAATGACCTCCGTTGGCTTGAGATTCTTGTAATTGGGCATCATTTGGATCAATGTGCACATGGTATCATATTTTCCATCCAAGGATCTTAGGATCTTCTTGATGATGAATCTGTCGGTCATCTCTTCACTTCCTAAGCCGGCAATCTCATTTGTGATGAGAGCAAGCCTAGAGTACATTTTAGCAACGCCTTCACCATCCTTCATCTTGAACTTGTCAAGTTGACTTTGAAGCACATCCAACTTGGATTCCTTGACGGAGTCGGTACCTTCGTGCATGTCAATACAAGTGTCCTAAATTTCCTTTGCATTCTCAAGACGGCTGATTTTGTTGAATTCTTCGGGGCACAATCCGTTGAAGAGGATATCACAAGCTTGAGCGTTGTATTGCAGCATCTTCAACTCTTTCGTGCTAGCTTCACGTTCGGTTCTCTCCCATCAAAGAATTCACCTTGCAAGCCAATACACACAATAGCCCATACGGCGGGGTTATGTCCAAGAATATGCATTTTGATCTTATGCTTCCAACTAGCAAAATTAGTACCATCAAAGTAAGGACCTCTACGGTGATAGTTTCCCTCGCTAGACGCCATACTCTCCTAGGTTGTGAAACCAAGGCTATGACTACCAAAAGCTATGGAAATCAAAGCAAATGGAGACCAAAGCTCTGATGCCACTTGTAGGATCGAAAGTATGTCTAGAGGGGGGTGATTAGACTACTTGACCAAATAAAAGCTTAGCCTTTTCCCAATTTTAATTCTTGGCAGTTTTTAGCAAATTACCACAAGTCAAGCAATCAACCTACACATGCAATTCTAGAGTATAGCAGTGCAATTTAACACAATTGCATATGAAGGTAAAGGGGAGGAGTTTGAGAAGGCAAACACAATTGATGACACAGAGATTTTTGAGCCGTGGTTCCTGATAGGTGGTGCTATCGTACATCCACGTTGATGGAGACTTCAACCCACGAAGGGTAACGACTGTGCGAGTCCACGGAGGGCTCCACCCACGAAGGGTCCACGAAGAAGCAACCTTGTCTATCCCACCATGGCCGTCGCCCACGAAGGACTTGCCTCACTAGGGGTAGATCTTCACGAAGTAGGCGATCTCCTTGCCCGTACAAACTCCTTGGTTCAACTCCGCAATCTTGTCGGAGGCTCTCAAGTGACACCTAGCCAATCTAGGAGACACCACTCTCCAAGAAGTAACAAATGGTGTGTTGATGATGAACTCCTTGCTCTTGTGCTTCAAATGATAGTCTCCCCAACACTCAACTCTCTCTCACGGGATTTGGATTTGGTGGAAAGAAGATTTGAGTGGAAAGCAACTTGGGGAAGGCTAGAGATCAAGATTCATATGGTAGGATTGGAATATCTTGACCTCAACACAAGTGTAGGTGGTTCTTTCTCAGAAAATATAAGTTGGAAGTGTAGGCATGTCCTGATGGCTCTCTCCAAGAGTGAAGAGGGGGTGGAGGGGTATATATAGCCTCCACACAAAATCTAACCATTACACACAACCTACCAATCTCGGTGGGACCGAATTGTGAAACTCGGTCGAACCGATTCAGCAAATCTAGTGACCGTTAGGATTTTGGTGGGACCGACATGCAACTCGGTAGGACCGATATGGTTAGGGTTAGGGCATAACGTAATCTCGGTGAGACCGATTACACAAACTCGGTGAGACCGATTTTGGTAATAAGCTAACCAGAGAGTTGGTCAGGCAAACTCGGTGGGACCGATTCGCTCATCTCGGTGAGACCGAAATGTTACGGAAGGGAAACAGAGAGTTTGCATTGCAGTCTCGGTGGGACCGATCGCTCATCTCCGTGGGACTGAAATGTTACAAAGGGAAACAGAGAGATTACAATCCCATCTCGGTGAGATTGAGATCCCTATCGGTGAGACCGATTTGCCTAGGGTTTGTGGTAGTGGCTATGACATCTAAACTCGGTGGCGCCGGATAGAAAGAATCGGTGGGGCCGAGTTTGACTTTTGGTTTAGGTCATATGTGGATGTGAGAAAGTAGTTGAGGGCTTTGGAGCATATCACTAAGCATTTTGAGCAAGAACCTCATTAAGAAACACCTCATCCCTCCTTGATAGTATTGGCTTTTCCTGTAGACTCAATGTGATCTTGGATCACTAAAATAGAAAATGTAGAGTCTTGAGCTTTGAGCTTGAGCCAATCCTTTTGTCCTTAGCATTTTGGGGGGTCCACTTTTCTCATCCATGCCATGCCAATCATTGAGCTTTCCTGAAATATTTATCTCGAAATAGCATTAGCTCAATGAGCTATATGTTGTTAGGAATTACCAAAACCATCTAGGGATAGTTGCACTTTCAGATGGCTGTCCACACGACGCAGGAGGAAGCAGAGCGGCTCCTCCATGAGCGCCAGGCAGCGGCCAGGCAGGGCTATCGCAGCCTTGCGCCATCGGAAGGACTAGTCCGACGATGATGACACATATGGTGACGAGGTGTGACCGGCCAGGGCGGCCACACGTATGAGATCAACGTCTGCTATATGCTAGTGTAGAGTTTTTTAGGTTTTAATTGAGCAGGAGAAATATCGTTTTCTTTTTTGTAAGTTATGTAGAACTTAAGTGAATTCTGGTTTATTTGCATGAATATCGCTTGGTTTGTTTAAATCAGGTTTGAAATGTATGCAAAAATGGTTGGATGATCGGCTACCGTATCACTTTTCGTGGGCATGTTCGAATGCCGCGAACAAATAGATTGTCTGTTTTACGAGGCAACGTTGGAGATGTCCTTAGTCCTACTAGTACCTAGCTAGCTACTGTAAATACGTGTATACCACCCTACATGATCTTATATTGCAGCACAGAGGGAGTAGGTGCTATAAATATGGAAAACTCTTGCTTTTGACCGACTGATTTCTCTCACCTGATAAGACCTAGTTCTTTTGCCAGAATCTAAGGATTCTCCCAGAATCCGACTCCTACCCAGCTTCTCCCAGAATATTTGAGCCCCATTTATTTTTACAATCCTATCTAATTAGACCCTAACTAGATAGGATTGTAAAACAAATGGGTCTCAAAGATTCTGGGAGAAGCTGGGTAGGGGTCAGATTCTAGCAAAAGAACTGGGTCTAAGTTGCGTCCAGCGCGTGACGCATGTCCTATCAAGGCCACCAATCGCTCGTCTCTCCCAACCTTATCCCCTCGTGATGCCCATCCAGATTTCTTTCGAGTCTTCGTCTTCCCTCGCCTCTCTCCATCTCACATCTCGATGCTGCCCCGCCCACCATCTTCTCCCTGCCCACCATATTCTCTCATCTCTCGTTGCAAGCGGCTTCCTGTGAACATTGCGTTGCCTGCTGCCACGTCGACGGCAGAGCTGCATTGCAGCACTAAGGACGAGGACGTTGCTGCTGTGCTTGCGGCGGAGCTGCATTGCAGCAGGGCGAAGGACGAGGACACTGCTGCCTCACCAGCGGCGAAGCTGCATTACGGCAGGCGAAGCACGAGGAAGCTGTCGCCACGCCGTCATGAAGCTGCATTGCAGCAGGATAAATGCTACCACCATGCCGGTGACGGAGCTACGTTGTAGAAGGAGAAGCACGGGGCGCTGCTACCACTCCAACGGTGGAGCTGCGTGTCGGTAGGAGAAGCACGCGGACGCTGCTAACACACCCACTGGTGGTGCTGCAATAGCTATGGAGGACGATGATGCCATGTCCAACAACGGAGTTGCGCTGTAGCAAGTCGCCAGTTGCTGATGCACTACCACAATCCAGCAGCGAGGCATTAAGTGCGTCTCACCGGAGCTCGTCGCCCTACCCAGCACTCCCCGTGTGCATGGAAGAGGAGAAGAGAGCGTGGGGAACTTTTCTGTTGTGATGAGGGAGCAGGATGAAGCTGCAACAACATTTGCGTGAGAAAGATGTGAGCATAAATCCAATGGATGTGGACCTAGATCGGACGGCTGGTGAGCCAACTATTTTTTTTGCATGGTAATACGTGTCTCATTCACATCATAAAGATCAAACGACAAGTCATGTAAAGACTGACATGACAAAACTGAAAATATAGCATAACATCGTTAAGCTTGACACCAACGTCCGTCGCCTGCCTCCGACACCACCACAACAGCTACCAAAGAAAAGAAAAATGACAGATCACCTCCTCACCCGAGCTTGACGCGGCTCCATCCCCGTGAAATCAGCCGGCTTACGCCTAGCAGCGGCCTATAAATATACGTATATACCACATATATGATTGAGATTGACAAATACAGAAAGACAAGGCTGTCATGTGCCTTGAAATCCATCCATCAATCAAATCAAATAAGAAAAAGGCACGTCATTTGCCTTTGCCTGTAGATTGCTGTCACACCTGTCCATCCCCTGGACCGTGTCACTTGGCATGCCTGGCAAGTGGGCCGTAGCTAGCGTGTGAGTGCGTGGGTTATAAGGACCAACCTGTTGGTCGAGTGGGTCATGGGTGATGAGACTAACTCTGTATCCTCAACCTTTCCTCTGAAATCCAGACCCCTTTCCCAAGCTCATCACCTTCCTCACCCGCTCCCCTCTCCCCCACTCTAGATCGCCACCCCTCTCAGATCGAGGGTGTTACATTGGTATTTAGAGCCAAATCAGCCGAAAATTTTCTTCCCCTCGCCGTCGCTGCACCTTCTGAAGCTTGGGGGTGGATCGGTAACATCTACCACACCGGTGCGAGTCCGCTCGCCGAATCTCGCCCGAAATCCGTCGCGGGGTTCGATCCCCTTCAAGCAAGAGCAACGACGCCCTCGAAGCCCTCCGTCGCGACATGGCAAGTCCTGGAAGCCATGGAGGAAGGGAACGCCACCATCACCAAGATGCTCGACTCCCTCCTCGCCAAGTTCGACGAGCAGGCCGCCCTATGTGACAAGCAGCTCGAGGTGCAACTCTCCTTCAACAACCAGATCTCGCTGGAGCTGCGTGGCCTGGCGCGGCAACTCGATCTGACGAAGGCCGACGTGGATGCGGCCCGCAAGACCGTTGAATGCTCTACGTCACCCTCGGGCTCTGTCACCACGCTGGTTCCGCCACCATCGCCCCCACCATCGCCTCCCCATCACCGCCGATGCCACTGTCTCTGCGCCACCAGCCTCCCCATGTCGAGCCCCACCGCCCTGCCTCTGCTCATTCTCGCTTGGGTGACAATAGGCCACCGCTCATACCGGTTCCCCCTCTCGGTGCTCCAGCGGCAGGAGTCACCGCGCCGCCGCCCAGCCCCAGCTACCAGGACAACTCCTACCACAAACCCCCAAGCAGGATTTCCCTCGCTTTGATGGTTCCGCACCTTACCTGTGGCTTGATCGATGTTTGGCATATTTCAAGCTCTACAAGGTGGGCCAGCAGTTCTGGGTGCCCACCGCGGCTCTGCACATCGAGGGGCAAGCGGCGCACTAGCTACAAGCATTTCGCCAAAGCCACCGCATCCTGTTGTGGGACATGTTCACCGCTGCGGTGCTTGCGGAGTTTGGAGCAGATGAATTCAAGCTCGTCATGCACCGTCTCCTCGAACTCCATCAGACCGGCAGCGTCGCTGACTACCGCACCATGTTCGACGAACTCATGTATCATCTCCCGGCGCTGGATCTCTCCATCAACAACAAGTTCTTCATCACCCAGTGTCTGTTGGGCCTGAAGGACGAATTGCGCGTCGCGGTTCGCCTACAAGCCCCATCAAGCATCAATCGGGCATCCGTTCTGGCGCGAATTCAGGAGGAAGAGCTAGGCACAACACGCCCGCGCGCGCGGCTGGTTCCTCCAGGACGCCCTCCTCCACTGGCGAATGCCGTGCCAACGCGCCAAGGGGCCGCGCCACGCGCGGCCGGGGACGAATTTACTTGGGAGTGCCAACTGCAGGATTACCGACGCGCCAACAACTTATGCTTCAAGTGCGGTGACCGTTACTCCCGTGAGCACCGCTGTGCCCAACTAGTGCAATTGCTCATGATCCATGTCGGTGAGCACGGTGAGGTCCTCTCCGATGACGCGATCCATGCGCTCCAGCTCTTGGATGACCCCACTCCAGCGGCTCCGGCACCGGAGTGCTGCGTCCTCTCGGCCCAGGTGCTTGATGGCTCCGATTCGCCGAGTACAATTCGCCTGCGCACCCTGGTCGGGAACCAAGTCATGCTGCTCCTCCTCGACTCGGGCAGCACCCATAGCTTCGTCAACAAAAGCTTCATCGACCGTATCGGTGCTCAAACTCAACTGCTGCCTCCAGTGGAAATTCGGGTAGCCAACGACGACTACCTCACCTGTGATTGCATCATGCCCGACCTGAAGTGGTGGATGCAGGACACCTTCTCGACACCAATGCGCGAGCTCGACATCGGCGCCTACGACGACATTTTGGGCATGGACTGGCTGGCGTAGCACAACCCCATGACTTGTCACTGGCAGGACAAGTTTGTTTCCTTCCTCCACGATGGCGAACAAGTCATGCTCTGGGGAGTCAAGCCCAAGTCCTCCGACACCCTGAAGCCGGTGGAACCAGCCGAGCTTCGCAAGATGATCGCTGGCAACGAGGTATGGGCCATGGCCATGGTGGACGCGTGCCCGCCTGCACGGGCTAAACGCAAGACGCCCAGCCAAATGCCCCTTGCTGACCTCCTCTACGAGTACGCGGATGTCTTTGCCGCGCCCCACGGCCTGCCAACGCATCACCAGTACGACCACACTGTCACCTTGGTGGAGGGGGTGATACGTCTCCAATGTATCTATAATTTTTGATTGCTCCATGCTACTTTATCTACTGTTTTGGACTATATTGGGCTTTATTTTCCACTTTTATATTATTTTTGGGACTAACCTACTAACCAGAGGCTCAGCCTAGAATTGCTGTTTTTTTTGCCTATTTCAGTGTTTTGAAGAAACGGAATATCAAACGGAGTCCAAACGGAATGAAACCTTCGGGAACGTGATTTTCTCACCGAACGTGATCCAGGAGACTTGGACCCTACTCCAAGAAGTAACCGAGGAGGTCACGAGGGTGGGGGGGCGCCCCCCTAGGGCGTGCCCCCCTACCTTGTGGGCCCCCTGTTGCTCCACTGACGCACTCCTTCCTCCTATATATACCTACGTACCCCCGACAGATCAAATACGGAGCCAAAAACCTAATTCCACCACCGCAACTTTCTATATCCACGAGATCCCATCTTGGGGCCTGTTTTGGAGCTTCGCCGGAGGGGCATCTACCACGGAGGGCTTCTACATCAACACCATAGCCTCTCCGATGAAGTGTGAGTAGTTTACTTCAGACTTTCGGGTCCATAGCTAGTAGCTAGATGGCTTCTTCTCTCTTTTTGGATCTCAATACAATGTTCTCCCCCTTTCTTGTAGAGATCTATTCGATGTAATCTTATTTTTGCGGTGTGTTTGTTGAGGCCGATGAATTGTGGGTTTATGATCCAGATTATCTATGAATAATATTTGAATCTTCTCTGAATTTTTTATGTATGATTGAGTTATCTTTGCAAGTCTCTTCGAATTATCCGTTTGGTTTGGCCAACTAGATTGGTAGTTCTTGCAATGGGAGAAGTGTTTAGCTTTGGGTTCAACCTTGCGGTGTCCTTTCCCAGTGACAGCAGGGGCATCAAGGCACGTATTGTATTGTTGCCATCGAGGATAACAAGATGGTTTTTTTATCATATTGCATGAATTTATCCCTCTACATCATGTCATCTTGCTTAAGGCATTACTCTGTTTTTAACTTAATACTCTAGATGCATGCTGGATAGCGGTCGATGAGTGGAGCAATAGTAGTAGATGCAGAATCGTTTCGATTGCCTATATACATGATCATACCTAGATATACTCATAATTATGCTCAATTCTGTCAATTGCTCAACGGTAATTTGTTCACCCACCGTAGAATACTTATGCTCTTGAGAGAAGCCACTAGTGAAACGTATGGCCCCCGCATCTATTCTCATCATATCAATCTCTATCACTTTATTATTTGCTTTGTTTTTACTTTGCCTTTTACTTTTCACTTTGCATCTATATATCAAAAATACCAAAAATATTATTTATCATCTCTATCAGATCTCACCCTCGTAAGTGACTGTGAAGGGATTGACAACCCCTAATCGCGTTGGTTGCGAGTAGCTATCGTTTTGTGTAGGTACGAGGGACTTGTGCGTGGTCTCCTACTGGATTGATACCTTGGTTCTCAAAAACTGAGGGAAATACTTACGCTATTTACTGCATCATCCTCTCCTCTTCGGGGAAATCCAACGCAGTGCTCAAGAGGTAGCAAGAAGAATTTCTGGCGCCGTTGCCGGGGTGGCTCGCGCAAGCAAGTCAACCATACCAAGTACCCATCACAATCCCTGTCTCTCGCATTACATTATTTGCCATTTGCCTCTCGTTTTCCTCTCCCCCACTTCACCCTTGCCGTTTTATTCGCCCTCTCTTTTTTGTTCACCTTCTTCCCATATGTATCTTTGTTTGTGTTTCCTTGTGCCTTCTATATGCTTGCATCTTTGCTTGCTAAAAATCTATTGATATGGATCCACTTAAAGTGTTCTACTTGGATCATGTTCGATCCTTATGCGCTCGTGCTGAAACCCCAACTAGCCTAGTTGATGGGAAATCTTTAGATGAGCATGCTCATTTTGTGCGTCATCGTTTATCTGAAAAAGGGAGACTCTTACGGTATCATATAAATAGTTTGCTATGCTATGCTTGGAATCTTTGTGAAATGTGTGATTTTACTTGTTGCTCTAAGAACCCTAAAAAACACCTTCCCTACCTATGTGAGTTCAATGATAATGAAATCTTATCTTCTTATGCAAAGGGTGTTTATAGTTACTATGATATCGAACAAATTGAAGAATTTGTCGTTTTTAAGGGTGCTCATGAAGTTGCTTCTTTGATTGAAAAGTATGATTTTACTCTCAACAAATCTGAAAATTCCGTCATACTTAAATATTGCAATGAAAACCTTGCTCATAATGTCTATGTCCAAGAATTTATTGAAAGAATGACCGTTGCTTTGGAAGAAAATAATGATATGCATGAATCTATAGATAATGATGATTCCGATGATTTGATTGAAATATCCCTTGATGAAGATGATGCTTGCTATTCTTGTGGCCATGATGCCAATATTTATGAAGATGAATTTGCTATAGTTCCTTATGTTAAACATGAGATCGTTACTATTGCACCCATACTTGGTAGTTCCTTCGATGAAAAGCATGATTGCAATGATTTTACTATAAATTCTCTCGATGTCAATCATGCTAATAATATGCAAAACCCTAAGCTTGGGGATGCTAGTTTTGCTATGTCTACTACTTGTTGCAACGATCATGATTGGGGTGATTCTTCTTTTGATCTTGAAAATTTATTTAAGCCTCGTGATGAATATGAGATTGATAATAGTGTTTGCAATAATATTGAAAGTGGATTTGGAAGAGTGTCAACTCTAGATCCCACATATTTGGAGAATATTCAATCTTATGAAATTTTTGATAAAAGTGGGTTTGGAGAGGTCATGACTTTAGTTAATGTTAATCCCACTATTTCGGAAGAGTGTCAACTTTGCATGCATGTGGATCGTGTTGAGCATATGTTTTGTGATAGCTATATTGTTGAATTTGCTTATTATCCTACATGTAATTATTATGAGAGAGGAAAATGGTTGTAGAAATTTTCATGTTGCTAAATTACCTCTCGTCATGTTGAGATTGCTATCGTCTCTTTCTTCTTCCTTGCATATGCTAGTTTTTGCTTGCCTTGCAAATTTGTTTGATTATAATATGCCTATGCATAGGAAGTATGTTAGACTTAGATGTGTTTTTCATGTGTTTCATGATGCTCTCTTTGTGCTTCAATTCTTGTCTTTCATGTGAGCATCATTAAAATTATCAATGCCTAGCTAGGGGCGTTAAATGATAGCGCTTGTTGGGAGGCAACCCAATTTTATTTTATTTTATTGTTTTTTGTTTTTGCTTCTGTTTAGGAATACATAATCCATCTAGACCCTGTATGGATGTGGTTTATGTTTTAATTAGTGTTTGTGCCAAGTAGAACCTATAGGATAATCTACGATGATAGTTGATTTGATTCTGCTGAAAAACAGAAACTTTGCACGCACGAATATAATTTTGTTAAATCACAGGAACGTGCTTTTGCGTTGATTCTTTTTGATGCTGTTCAATAGACAAATTTTCCAGGACTTCCTATTTTGGTAGAATTTTTAGAGTTCCATAAGTTTGCGTTAGTCACAGATTGCTACAGACTGTTCTGTTTTTGATAGATTCTGTTTTGCGTGTGTTGTTTGCTTATTTTGATGAATCTATGGCTAGTAAAATAGTTTATAATCCATAGATAAGTTGGAATACAGTAGGTTTAACACCAATATAAATAAAGAATGAGTTCATTAAAGTATCTTGAAATAGTCTTTTGTTTTCTTTCACTAACGGAGCTCACGAGATTTGTATTGAGTTTTGTGTTGTGAAGTTTTCAAGTTTTGGGTGAATTCTTTTGATGGATTATGGAACAAGGAGTGGCAAGAGCCTAAGCTTGGGGATGCCCATGACACCCCCAAGATAATCCAAGGACACCAAAAAGTCAAAGCTTGGGGATGCCCCGGAAGGCATCCCCTCTTTCTTCTACTTCCATCGGTAATTTACTTGGAGCTATATTTTTATTCACCACATGTTATGTGTTTTGCTTGGAGTGTCTTGTATCATTTGCGTCTTTGCTTGTTAGTTTACCACAATCATCCTTGCTGTAAACACCTTTTGAGATAGCCATACATGAATTGGAATTTGCTAGAATACTCTATGTGCTTCACTTATATCTTTTGAACTTCATAGTTTTGCTCATAGTGCTTCACTTATATCTTTTGAGCGTGATAATTTTTGCTCTAATACTTCACTTAGATCTTTTAGAGCACGGTGGTGGATTCATTTTAAAGAAACTATTGATCTCTCATGCTTCACTTAGATTATTTTGAGAGTCGTTATTAGCATGGTAATTTGCTTAATGATAATATGGTTGGTATTCAAGATATGTGAAACTTTCTTTTGAGTGCGTTGAATACTAAGATAAGTTTGATGCTTGATAATTGTTTTGAGATATGGATGTGATAATATCAAAGTCGTTCTAGTTGAGTAATTTTGAATTTGAGAAAATGCTTGTGTTGAAGTTTGCAAGTCCCATAGCATGCACGTATGGTTAAAGTTGTGTAACAAATTTGAAATATGAAGTGTACCTGGCTTGTGCATCCTTATGAGTGGCGGTCGGGGATGAGCGATGGTCTTTTCCTACCAATCTATCCCCCTAGGAACATGCGCGTAGTACTTGATTTTTGATGACTTCTAAATTTTTGCAATAAGTATATGAGTTCTTTTGACTAATGTTGAGTCCATGGATTATACGCACTCTCACCTTTCCGCCTTTGCTAGCCTCTTTGGTACCGTGCATTGCCCTTTCTCACCTTGAGAGTTGGTGCAAACTTCGCCTGTGCATCCAAACCCCGTGATATGATACGCTCTATCACACATAAACCTCCTTATATCTTCCTCAAAACAGCCACCATACCTACCTATTATGGCATTTCCATAGCCATTCTGAGATATATTGCCATGCAACTTTCCACCGTTCCGTTCATCATCATCATGACATACATTACTTTTGTCATATTGCCATTGCATGATCATGTAGTTGACATCGTATTTGTGGCAAAGCCACCATGCATTATTTTTCATACATGTCACTCTTGATTCATTGCACCATCCCGGTACACCGCCGGAGGCATTCATATAGAGTCATATCTTGTTCTAAAGTTTCGAGTTGTAATCCTTATGTTGTAATCAATAGAAGTGTGATGATCATCATTATTAAAGCATTGCCCAAAAAAAGAAAGGCCAAAAAAAGAGAGCCCCCCCCCCCAAAAAAAAGAAAATAAAAGGGCAATGCTACTATCTCTTTTTCCACACTTGTGCTTCAAAGTAGCACCTCGTTCTTCACGTGGTGAGTCTCATATATTGTGTTTCAAAGTAGCACCTTGTTCTTCATGTAGTGAGTCTCATAAGTCTTTTTATACTAGTGGAAAATTTTCATTATAGAACTTGACTTGTATATTCCTACAATGGGTTCCTCAAATGCCCTAGGTCTTCATGAGCAAGCGAGTTGGATGCACACCCACTAGTTTTCTTTTGTTGAGCATTCATAGCTCTAGTGCATCCGTTTCATGGCAATCCCTAATCCTCATGTTGACATCAATTGATGGGCATCTCCATAGCCCATTGATTATCCTCGTCAATGTGAAATTTTCTCCTTTTTTGTCTTCTCCACACAATCCCCATCATCATATTCTATTCCACTCATAGTGCTATATCCATGACTCATGCTCATGTATTGCGTGAAGGTTGAAAAAGTTTGAGATTATTTAAGTATGAAACAATTGCTTGGCTTGTCATCGGGGGTATAGAAGTTGGGAACATCTTTGTGTGACAAAAATGAAGCATAGCCTAACTATATGATTTTGTAGGGATGAACTTTCTTTTGCCATGCTATTTTGAGAAGACATGATTGCTTTGATTAGTATGCTTGAAGTATTATTATTCTTTATGTCAATATGAACTTTTGTCTTGAATCTTTCAGATCTGAATATTCATGTCATAATTAAGAAGATTTACATTGAAATTATGCCAAAGTATCACTCCGCATCAAAAATTCTTTTTTATCATTTACCTACTCGAGGACGAGCAGGAATTAAGCTTGGGGATGCTTGACGTCTCCAACGTATCTATAATTTTTGATTGCTCCATGCTAATTTATCTACTATTTTGGACTATATTGGGCTTTATTTTCCACTTTTATATTATTTTTGGGACTAACCTATTAACCGGAGGCCCAGTCCAGAATTGCTGTTTTTTGCCTATTTCAGTGTTTCGAAGAAATGGAATATCAAACGGAGTCCAAACAGAATGAAACCTTTAGGAACATGATTTTCTCACCGAACGTGATCCAGGAGACTTGGACCCTACTCCAAGAAGTAACCGAGGAGGTCACGAGGGTGGGGGGCGCGCCCCCTACCTCGTGGGCCCCTTGTTGCTCCACCGACGTACTCCTTCCTCCTATATATACCTACGTACCCCCGACAGATCAAATACGGAGCCAAAAACCTAATTCCACCGCCGCAACTTTCTGTATCCACGAGATCCCATCTTGGGGCCTGTTCCGGAGCTCCGCCGGAGGGGGCATCTACCACGGAGGGCTTCTACATCAACACCATAGCCTCTCCGATGAAATGTGAGTAGTTTACTTCAGACCTTCGGGTCCATAGCTAGTAGCTAGATGGCTTCTTCTCTCTTTTTGGATCTCAATACAATGTTCTCCCCCTCTCTTGTGGATATCTATTCGATGTAATCTTCTTTTTGCGGTGTGTGTGTTGAGACCGATGAATTGTGGGTTTATGATCCAGATTATCTATGAATAATATTTGAATCTTCTCTGAATTCTTTTATGTATGATTAAGTTATCTTTGCAAGTCTCTTCGAATTATCCGTTTGGTTTGGCCAACTAGATTGGTAGTTCTTGCAATGGGAGAAGTGTTTAGCTTTGGGTTCAATCTTGCGGTGTCCTTTCCCAGTGACAGCAGGGGCAACAAGGCACGTATTGTATTGTTGCCATCGAGGATAACAAGATGGGGTTTTTATCATATTGCATGAATTTATCCCTCTACATCATGTCATCTTGCTTAAGGCGTTACTCTGTTTTTAACTTAATACTCTAGATGCATGCTGGATAGCGGTCGATGAGTGGAGTAATAGTAGTAGATGCAGAATCGTTTCGATCTACTTGTTTCAGACGTGATGCCTATATACATGATCATACCTAGATATACTCATAATTATGCTCAATTCTGTCAATCGCTCAACAGTAATTTGTTCACCCACCATAGAATACTTATGCTCTTGAGAGAAGCCACTAGTGAAACCTATGGCCCCGGTCTATTCTCATCATATCAATCTCTATCACTTTATTATTTACTTTGTTTTTACTTTGCCTTTTACTTTTCACTTTGCATCTATATATCAAAAATACCAAAAATGTTATTTATCATCTCTATCAGATCTCACCCTCGTAAGTGACCGTAAAGGGATTGACAACCCCTAATCGCGTTGGTTGCGAGTAGCTATCGTTTTGTATAGGTACGAGGGACTTGTGCATGGTCTCCTACTGGATTGATACCTTGGTTCTCAAAAACTGAGGGAAATACTTACGCTACTTTACCGCATCATCCTCTCCTCTTCGGGGAAATCCAATGCAGTGCTCAAGAGGTAGCAGGGGGCAACTCCGACAAATACTCGTCCATACCGCTACTCGCCCTGCAGAAAGACGAGATCGAGCGGCAGGTGCGAGAGATGCTGGACACCGACGTCATCACACACAGTGTGAGCCCCTTTGCGACGCTCGTGCTGCTGGTCAAGAAGAAGGACGACACCTGGTGGTTTTGCGTGGACTATCGCAGGCTCAATGACGCAACGATCAAGAACAAGTTTCCCTTGCCGATCGTGGACGAACTGCTCAACGAACTGGCAGGAGCTACAGTCTTTTCCATGCTCGACTTGCGAGCTGTCTATCACCAAATTCGCATGCGGGAAGAAGACGAAGCCAATATGGCGTTTAAAACACACCACAACCATTTCCAGTTCAGAGTCATGCCATTCGGGCTCACCAATGCGCCGCCCACGTTCCAGTGCTTGATGAATGCCATCTTCAGTAAGTACATTCGCAAGTTCGTCGTCATTTTCCTTGACAATATACTTGTCTTCAGTGAGACCATGGAAGAGCACTTGGAACATGTGCGCATGGTGCTGGATCTGCTCCGCCAACATCAACTCTACATCAAGGCATCCAAGTGCGAGTTTGCCACCAACCACATCGACTACCTCGGCCATGTGATCTCGAGCAGAGGCGTTGCCACCGATGCGGAGAAGACGCAGGCCATGGTGCAGTGGCCTACAACGACATCAGCGACCGAACTTCGCGGCTTCCTCGGCCTCACTGGCTATTACCGCAAGTTCGTGCCGCACTACAGCATCATCGCCAAGCCGCTCATCCAACTCCTCACCAAGAAAGGGTTTGAGTGGTCGGAGCATGCTCAGACTGCGTTCGACCTCCTCAAGAAGGCCATGGTCACCACATCGGTGCTCGCGCTCCCCAACTTCGACAAGCCATTCGCCATCGAGACGGACACGTGCGACACGGGCATCGGCACCGTCCTGACGCAAGAGGGACACCCCGTGGCCTACTTCAGCAAGGCACTGGGGGTGCGCAACCATAAGCTCTCCACTTATGAGAAGGAGTTTCTCGCGGTTATGATGGCCGTGGACAAGTGGCGGCAGTACTTGCAGTGCGGGCTGTTCGACATCCTCATAGACCACAAGAGTCTCTGCAACCTGGGCGAGCAGCACCTCGAGACCGACGTCTAGCGCAAGGCCATGTCTAAACTCGCCGGCCTCCAATTCTGCTTCCTGTACAAGCGCGGCCTCAACAATGGAGCAGCAGATACGCTCTCCAGGGTGGGCAAGCTCATGGACGTGGCCGCACTCTCTACCTATCAGCCAGCCTGGCTTCAGGAGGTGGCGAATTTGTACGAGACGGACGTGCATGCCCAGGAGCACCTCCAGCAGCTGGCCCTGTCCAGCCCGGGCGCCGACGGGTATGAGCTTCACCGAGGCGCCATCCATCGCCAAGGCCGGCTCTAGATCGGGGCAAACACGACCCTGCGCACCAAGCTGACCGCCGCCCTCCACAATAGCACGGTGGGCGGCCACTCCGGCGTCACGACAACATATCATCGCGTCAAAAAGCACTTCGAGTGGCGTGGCCTGAAGAAGGATGTGGAAGAGTTCGTGCATCAGTGCACCATCTGTCAACAGGCCAAGCACGAGCATACCAAGCCGGCCAGCCTTCTCGCACCTCTGCCCATTCCTTCGGCACCCTGGGAGGATTTGACTATGGATTTCATCGAAGGCTTGCCGGCGTCAGAGGGCTACGACTCCATTATGGTGGTGGTCGACCGCTTCACCAAATTCATGCACTTCGTGCCGGTTCGCCACCCCTTCACCGCCGGGCATGTCGCCCGCGCGTTCTGGGACAACATTGTGAAGATGCACGAAATTCCTTCGTCCATCGTCTCGGATCACGACAAGGTCTTCACCAGCAATCTTTGGAGGGAGCTGCTCGAGGGCGCGGGCACCAAGCTGCTATACTCAACTGCATACCACCCGCAGACCGATGGCCAGAGCAAGCGCGTGAATCAGTGCATGGAAATGTACCTGCGCTGCGCCGTCCACGACTCCCCCAAGAAATGATGTCGCTGGCTACCGATGGCAGAGTTCTGGTACAACTCCACCTTCCATTCCTCGCTCAACTGCACCCCCTTCAAGGCTCTGTATGGCCAAGAGGCCAACCTGGGCGCCATGGCAACCTGGGAGGAGGCCGCTCCAGCCGGCGACGACCTGGACTGGGCAGCGCTCCTTCCAGGTGGGCGAGCAAGTGCTGCTGAAGATGCAGCCGTACGTACATCGCTCTGTGGTGTCGCGCCCGTGCGCCAAGCTCCCGTTCAAGTTCTTCGGGCCTTACACTGTGCTAGAGAAGATCGGACCCCTCGCGTACAGGCTGGATCGATTGTTAAGATAATCACGATTAAGTAACCCAGTCCAATGTTGAAAAAAAGTAACCCAATCCAGTACAGACTTGTAGCCTGAACCGAGTCGGTCGGGTATATAGGCAGAATAGCTACTGTATAAGTATATATACCTACGTGGCTCCCTGTAATAACTCAAATCAAAACACACTCGTGTGCTCGAGTTGTCGTTGCACACCTGGTTGCGAAGCTATAAGGCTATGTGCGTAGGTGTGTCTCCAGCTACATATAGTCTGCTGAAGGCCGTAAAGTAGTCAACCGGATCGTGAGCTGCGTCTCATCGAAAAGTAGACGACAAGAAGTTGACACATGTGCCGACATCGATCATCGTACAAGCCAGTTGCTCTTAATGATCGTCGAAAAGTACTTCCGCGAGGCGCATCCTGAAATCAAGCTTGCGCCAATGCGTTTACTTGGGTGTATCCCGACCGGACCAACAACACCCGCATCCTCTCGACACTCGGTCCGCCGCGCAAGTGGAGGTGGCGCTCTCGTGGCCAGAAGCGGGACGAATCGACGATTCCGGCGCCTGCGACTGCTGCCGGCTGCCGGCGGTGACAACCGGATCAGCGCCTCCCGACGATCTGCTCCTCCTCGTCCTGCGTCGCGTCGACTCCCGCAGAGTAAATTGCATAAAACCACCACTTTGAGGGCTAGGTTTGCGAAAAACACTAGGATATAGAATCGTTGCACAAAGCACCACGTCTAGCGTAATTGTTTTGCAAAAACCACTGATCGGCGGATCGGGCCGTGTTAAGTGATTTTATGACATGTTGGGCCCGTTTTTCGCCTACGTGGCACTCCAGACCGTCCCGACAGCCGGCAGACGGTGTTAGACGGTGCCGTTAGGGCTCGTCTTTAGTCATCCACTCCCGCATCCGTCTCTTTCCCCCCATTCTTCTTCCCCCTCCTCCTCGCTCCCGCCGCTGTCGCCCTCCCCCATTCTTCTCCCCCTCTCCCTCGCCCCCTTGGTCCTGCCGCCCCTCACACTATAGAGATGTGTAGTCCGGCAAAAGGTGGAGATGCTGGTGGCGGCGCTCCTCCTGACATCACCGCACGCATCATACATAGTGGAGGAGGACCCGCAGTGGATCCAGGCAAGCTTTATGGAAGCTCAAACCCTAGCAAGCCGACGGAGGAAGAGGAGGAGGAGGACCCGCAGTATTTGATGGAATACAGGGCGGCCAGAGCATTCGCCGCGGCGGTGAAGGCCAATCCGACGGGAAGCCAGCACATCGCGTCATCCTTCGGCGGCGTATAGTGAGATCCACTTTTCTTTGCTCTTCCCTTCCCGTTCTCCATTGAATTGTGTTGCCAGGGTACTCCTAGGGTTAGGGTTCATATTGTTCTATCCTATAAGATGCAGTACAAGTGTCAGATGCTGTGATTTTGTTGTCATGTGCCCTAGACATTATTTAGATTAGTTCTGATTATGTGCTTTGTTTGTCCTGTGCCCTAGGGTTGACATTTTTAGATTAGTTCTGATATTGTGCTTTGTTTGTCCTGTGCCCTAGGGTTGACATTTGGTTAATTGAGTTATCCTGTTATCTGCTTTATAAGTGACAAAGCATTTATACTATGTATTTTATTAGTGTTTCATTAGTGTTATTCAGTTTTGATTAATCATTAGTGTTATTCAGTTTTGGTTATTAGTGTTATTAGTGTTTCATTAGTGCTTTATAATTGGTTAATTGAGTTATCCTGTTATCTGCTTTATCTGCTTTTTTTGTTTGTCCTATCCTATGCCCTAACATGAGTTGTTTCATTAGTGTTATTCAGTTTTAATTAAGCACTTATACTGCTATGTATTTTATATTATTTGCAGTCTGGATGATGAGGTTTGGGAACTAAGAATGCATTTCCATGACAGAGACAACATTGAGAGATCTATGATGGTGTCAGACATAACATTTTACAACCTAGTAGCACTGATAGAAATAGAAGGTTATGGGTTTAAAGATTACATGTACTATGTCAGGGATCCTGGGCTAGGGATAGAAGGAATGGAAGAAATAGATGATGATGACAAGCTTGAGGAAATTCTAGACAACATAACATTGCAAAATCAGAAGATATTGAATGTGACAGTTGTTAGGGCCAGTTCTCCCAATGCTGCAAGTATAAACACAACTCCATTGTTATTGAGCAGCAAATCCCTCTAGAAGAAATTGGAAAGCCTAAACTGTATCAGATAGATGAAGAAGGAGTGATGTACAATGCACCAAATGTGCATGTAGCAGCAGCAAGTTCAGAAGCAGCAAAAGTGGAGCCAATGCTCATACAGTTTCAAACACAGCAGAGCACCAATTTGGAGGAGCAACTTGCTTTAGGTTATGTACAAGTGGAAGAAAATCATGTATATAATTCAGAGGAGCAAATGGAAATTGAAAAGGTTATGGAGGAGACAAGGAGGAAGGAAATTGAAATGTTTAGGAAGAATAGGAAAAATAAAGAGAAGGACACTTCTGTGAAGAGAAAAGCTGCAGTGATGGATAATGAGGAGGACAGTGATGATGATAATTTGGAAGAATATGGAGATATCCTTGGTAGGCTTGAGGAGATGAAAAGACAGAGGGAAGATCCACTCCTTCATTTTGAAGGGGACACAGATGTTAAGGAAATGTATGAGATAGAGGAGGAGGAGGAGGATGCACTATATGAGCCTAAAAGTGAAGAAGAGGATGCAGAGGAGGAAGAGAGTACTCTGGAGGAAGAGGAACAAGAGGAGCAGGTAGGGCAAGATGGACAGAAGAAGAAAAAGGAGAAGGAACACAGAAAAGGCCCAACAATCAAATCACATGCAAGTGTAGAGGAGTTGTTTGAGGAGGACTAGATACCATCTTCTGATGAAGACATGAAACCAATGGACTTGGGTGTGGAAGATGATGATGGTGCAGAGGCATTGGCATATGTTTTGCCCAATGCCAGGAAGAGCAGAGCTAAGAAGATGAAGAAAAGTTTATGGTATGATGAGAAGAGAGCTCACCCAGCTGAGCAATTTGTGAAGCATCTTTGCTTCATTGATGTGTACCAGTTCAGGAATGCACTTCAAACAATGCACATTGCACAGAACAGGAACTATGAGTACCATAGAAATTGCAGTGACATGGTTATAGCACAATGCATAGATGAGACATGCCCTTTTTATGTAGCAGCTTCTCAGACTGCAAATGAGAAGACATTTACCATAAGGAATCAGTATGTGGTGCACACTTGCCCTTGTGTGTCAGAGAACACAAAAGTTACTGCTAAGTGGGTTGCAAAATTTTGTGTGGAAGCAATCAGAAATGACCCATGCGCAACAATCACTACTATAATTAACACTGCGAAGAGCAAGTATGGAGTGGAAATATCAACCCACATGGCATATAGGGCTAAGAAGGCAGCAAAGAATGTTGTGCTAGGAGATCAGAAGGCCAAGTACACCAGGATTAGGGATTATTTTGCAGGCTGTGCTAAATACTAATCCAGGTTCAAGGTGTATAGTGACAACAAGACATCTGAGGGAGCAGATGGCATCTCCCTATTCCCACATCCCCGGATATGATTAATGCATGGAAGCTAAGGAATTGGGTACCAAGCAAAAACCCTAGGTTTCATGCATTATTCTTTTGCCTAAATGGATGCAAAGAAGGGTTTCTCAGTGGCTGCAGATCATTCATAGGTAATTCCTTGGTATCTAATGTGTGTTTTCCTAATGTGTGTTTTCAACTAGTTCCTGCTGACCTGTTAACTTGTTATAGGTCTGGATGGATGCTTCATAAACCTCACTACTGGTCAATAGATCCTTGCTGCTACTGGAAGATATGGGAACAATAATATAATTCCCATTGCTTTTGGAATTGTTGATAAGGAGTACACAGATTCCTGGACTTGGTTTCTGTATCAGCTGAAGTAGCACTAGGTGGCCAATCTGGGAAGTTTGGCAACTACACAATAATTTCTGATAGGCAGAAGGTAATGAAATCCACTTGTGCTAGTTTTCATTTAGTTCTTTCTAGTAGTTACTTGCATTTAGGTGTAGCTACTTTCTGTACACAATCATTTAGTTCTTTATAGTAGTTAATTTCATATAGATGTAGTCACTAAGTTAGTCACTAAGCTTTACTTAAATTTACACATGGCCTGCTTAAAGCCATAAACAAAGTCTTTCCCAATTGTCCACAAAGGTTTTGCCTCAGACACATTTACCAGAACTTTCAAAATCCTGGGTTTAGAGGGCCAGAATTAAAGAAATACATGGATGAAGCAAGTTACTCATACACTGAACATGGTTATAATGTTGCAATGGATGAGTTGAAGAGAGAGTGTGAGGCAGCATGGGCTTGGCTTAGTAAAATCCCAAAGCACACTTGGGGCCATACATGCCATGGACACAAATTGCAAAATAGATTTAGTAGTTAACAACTTAAGTGAGGTTTTCAAGAAGTGGGTTCTAGATGTCAGGGCTAAGCTAATAAGGACCATGGTTGATGGAACTAGAACAAAGTTAATGGTCAAGTTTAATACAAATAGAACCAAGACTCAGACTGTCAGATGGGAGATTTGTCCAACATATGTAGAGAAATTGGAGGAAGCAAAGAAGTGGTCTAGAAACTGCCAATCATTGATGGCTAGCCCCAACCTTTACCAAGTTACTAGTGGGGAGAGAACATATGCTGTTAACCTAGCACATAGGACTTGTGGGTGTAAGAAGTGGGATATGACAGCAGTTCCTTGCAATCATGTTGTTTCTGCTATACACAAGGCTAAGCTTCAGCCAGAGGACTTTGTTGTTGATTTCTTCAAAAAACCTATGTACCTGGCAGCTTATAGTCCTATAATATATCCTGTATCTGGCCCTGACATGTGGCCAAGGACAGAAAGTTTGGACAATGAGGCTCCTGTTTTCAAAGAACACAAGGGCAGAGCACAAACTAAGAGGAGAAAGGGCCAATTTGAGAAGTCAGCTCCCAAAGACACTTCAAGGATGGCCTCAATTACCTGCTCCAACTGTAATAAGGTGGGCCATAGGTACACCAATTGCCATGATGCTCTCAAGCCTGCACTTGCTATGAGAAAGAATAAACATCAGGTAACCACTCTGCTATGAGAAAGACTAAATTTGTTGTTACTTTGTTACTTACTAATATTAAACTACTTGTTTCATTGCAGCCAAGCACCAGCTCTTACCCACCTGATAGTAGAAGTACACCAGCACCAACAAGGATTGCAGCCTCTACTCCTGCCAGTCCAGCTCTAGCAAGGATTGCAGCCTCTACAGCTGCCACTGCTGGTGGATCATCAAGGAGGGCAACATCTGCTGCCAGTCCAGCTCCAGCAAGGAGGGAAACATCTACTGCTGCTCCAGCTAGGAGGTAGCCAGCTGCTCCAGCTGCTCCCAAGGGTAAGGCAACAACCAGAAAATCTTCATCATCTGCTCCCAAGAGTAAGGCACCAGCTGCTCCCAAGGGTAAGGCACTAGTAACCAGATCTTCATCAGCTGCTGCAAAGGGTTCATGCCTCCAAGACCAAGTGATGGTTCCCAGAGAGTCAGGAAGCCCAGCAACAGAATGAAGGATTACTTGACTGCCTCTGGTGCAGAATGATGATGATGGTGATTTGGTTGTGTTGATGCTGTATCGAACTATGGCATTTTGGTTGTGTTGTGAAACTATGTTGTGTCGGTACTATTCTGCTACTCCAGTTATGATCCTTCTGTCAAACTTTGGAATTCTAGTAGTCCTATGATGATCAACTGTTATCATCAATTTGTGTCAAACTATGGCATTCTAGTAGTACTATGATACTCTTGTGATGATGGTGATGGTGTACTCTCCATGCTATGATACTCTTGATGCTGTGATAGTCATGATGCTGTGATAGTCATGATACTGTGATACTCTTGATGCCTCGGCGTCGACAAAAAGCCAAAAAACCAAAACTTGACCCTACTTGATGCCTCGACGTCGACAAGAAGCCAAAAACCATCACTTGACCCTTGATGCCTCGGCGTCGATAAAAAGCCAAAAACCCAAACTTGACCCTACTTGATGCCTCGGCATCGACAAAAAGCCAAAAAAAAACCAAACTTGACCCTACTTGATGCCTCGGCGTCGACAAAAAGCCAAAAACCCAAACTTGACCCTACTTGATGCCTCGACGTTGACAAAAAGCCAAAAACAATCACTTGACCCTACTTGATGCCTCGGCGTCGACAAAAAGCCAAAATCCCAAACTTGACCCTACTTGATGCCTCGGCGTCAACAAAAAGCCAAAAATCCAAACTTGACCCTACTTGATGCCTCGGCGTCGTCAAAAAGCCAAAAACCCAAACTTGACCCTACTTGATGCCTCGACGTTGATACGTCTCCAACGTATCTATAATTTACGAAGTATTCATGCTATTATATTATTTGTTTTGGATGTTTACGAGCTTTACTATATACTTTTATATTATTTTTGGGACTAACCTATTAACCGGAGGCCCAGCCCATATTGCTGTTTTTTTTGCCTATTTTAGTGTTTCAAAGAAAAGGAATTTCAAACAGAGTCCAAAGGGAATGAAACCTTCGGAGAGTTATTTTTGGAACGGAAGCAATCCAGGATACTTGGAGTAGATGTCAGGGATGCTTCAAGGTGGCCACCAGGGTCAGGGGCGTGCCCTACCCCCTGGGCACGCCCCCACCCTCGTGGGCCCCTCGTGGCTCCCCTGACCGACTTCTTTCACCTATATATATCCATATACCCTAAAAACATCGAGGAGCACAATAGATCGGGAGTTCCGCTACCGCAAGCCTTTATAGCCACCAAAAACCTCTCGGGAGCCCGTTCCGGCACCCTGCCAGAGGGGGATCCCTTATCGATGGCCATCTTCATCATTCGGGCGCTCTCCATGACGAGGAGGGAGTAGTTCACCCTTGGGGCTGAGGGTATGTACCAGTAGCTATGTGTTTGATCTCTCTCTCTCTCTCTCTCATGTTCTTGATTTGGCACAATCTTGATGTACCGCAAGCTTTGCTAATATAGTTGGATCTTATGATGTTTCTCCCCCTCTACTCTCTTGTAATGGGTTGAGTTTCCCTTTGAAGTTATCTTATCGGATTGAGTCTTTAAGGATTTGAGAACACTCGATGTATGTCTTGCATGTGCTTATCTGTGGTGACAATGGGATATTCACGTGATCTACTTGATGTATGTTTTGGTGATCAACTTGCTGGTTCAGTGACCTTGTGAACTTATGCATAGGGGTTGGCACACGTTTTCGTCTTGACTCTCCGGTAGAAACTTTGGGGCACTCTTTGAAGTACTTTGTGTTGGTTGAATAGATGAATCTGAGATTGTGTGATGCATATCGTATAATCATGCCCACGGACACTTGAGGTGATATTGGAGTATCTAGGTGACATTAGGGTTTTGGTTGATTTGTGTCTTAAGGTGTTATTCTAGTACGAACGGAAAGAATAGCTTCGTGTTATTTTACTACCATAATCTCTTTGTTTGTTCTCCGCTATTAGTGGCTTTGGAGTGACTCTTTGTTGCATGTTGAGGGATAGTTATATGATCCAGTTATGTTATTATTGTTGAGAGAACTTGCACTAGTGAAAGTATGAACCTTAGGCATTGTTTCCTAGCATTGGAATACCGTTTACGCTCACTTTTACCACTTGTTACCTTGCTGTTTTTATATTTTCAGATTACAAATACTCATATCTACCATCCACATTGCACTTGTATCACCATCTCTTCGTCGAACTAGTGCACCTATACAATTTACCATTGTATTGGGTGTGTTGGGGACACAAGAGACTCTTTGTTATTTGGTTGCGGGGTTGCTTGAGAGAGACCATCTTCATCCTACGCCTCCTACAGATTGATAAACCTTAGGTCATCCACTTGATGGAAATTTGCTACTGTCCTACAAACCTCTGCACTTGGAGGCCCAACAACGTCTACAAGAAGAAGGTTGCGTAGTACACATCAAGCTCTTTTCTGGCGCCGTTGCTGGCGAGGTGAGTGCTTGAAGGTATATCTTTAGATCTTGCAATCGAATCTTTTTGTTTCTTGTTTTATCACTAGTTTAGTCTATAAAAGAAAACTACAAAAAAATGGAATTGAGGGTGCCTCATATGCTTCATCTTTTTAATGTCTTTCGTGAAAATGATGGGAAGGGAAATTGTGCTCAAGTATTGGAAGAAGAATTACATAGAATGCTTGGCATAAAATATGTGAATGATAAGCATGGTTGCAATGTTGTTAGTATGAATTCTTTGAATACCCATGATGCTAATGATATGCAAAGCCACAAGTTTGGGGATGCTATGTTTGATGAATATGATATTTTTTGACCCCCAAGTTTTGATGAGCAAATTTATTATGATGAAAGCATGCCTCCTATTTATGATGATTATTGTGATGATAGCCATAAAGAATAAACATAACCATGAAACTTGTCATCATGCTTTTAATTTTCAATTGGATTATGCTTCACATGATAGTTATTTTGTTGAGTTTGCTCCCATTACTATTCATGAGAAGAAGTTTGCTTATGTGGAGAGTAGTAAAATTTATATGCTTGTGCATCATGAAAATAATGCTTTATATGATGGTTATATTGTTGAATTCATTCATGATGCTACTGAAAATTATTATGAGAGAGTATCATATGCTTCTACATATTGCAATAATATCAAGTTTCCTCTCTATGTATTGAAAATCTTGAAGCTATGCTTGTTTTGCCTTCCTATGCTAGTTGATTATTGTTCCCATAAGTTGTGTTCTAACAAAATCCCTATGCATAGGAAGTGGGTTATACTTTAATGTGCTAGTCATATTCTTCATGATGCTCTTTTTATGTTTCAATTCTTATCTTTTATGTGAGCATCATTGAAATCATCATGCCTAGCTAGGGGCGTTAAACGATAGCGCTTGTTGGGAGGCAACCCAATTTTATTCTTGACCTTTGTTTTTGTTCCTGTTTAGTAATAAATAATTCATCTAGCCTCTGGTTATATGTGGTTTTATGTTTTAATTAGTGTTTGTGCCAAGTAGAACCTTTGGGAAGACTTGGGTGAAGTCTTTGTGACCTTGCTGTAAAAAACAAAAACTTTAGCGCTCATGAGAATATCTACCATTTGTTTTACTGGAGAGTGATTTTAGGTTGATTATTTTTGAAGATGATTAATATACAAATTCCTCAGGTCTACCAATTTATTTCATAATTTTTGGAGTTACAGAAGTATACGTTTTATACAGATTACTACAGACTGTTCTAATTTTGACAGATTCTGTTTTCTATGTGTTGTTTGCTTATTTTGATGAATCTATGAGTAGTATCGGAGGGTATGAACCATAGATAAGTTGGAATACAGTATATATTACACCAATATGAATTTAGAATGAGTTCACAACAGTACCTAAGTGGTGATTTATTTTCTTATACTAACAGAGCTTACGAGTTTTCTGTTAAGTTTTGTGTTGTGAAGTTTTCAAGTTTTGGGTAAAGATTCGATGAACTATGGAATAAGGAGCGGCAAGAGCCTAAGCTTGGGGATTCCCAAGGCACCCCAAGGTAATATTCAAGGACAACCAAGAGCCTAAGCTTGGGGATGCCCTGGATGGCATCCCCTCTTTCTTCTTCATTCATTGGTAACTTTACTTGGAGCTATATTTTTATTCACCACATGATATGTGTTTTTCTTGGAGCATCATTTTATTTTTTAGTATTTGCTTTATGTTATTTAGAATAATGTTTTGCATCTATATTTTCAATAAAAATGTCAAGGATAGCCTTTACCATGCTTATTTTGCAAGTATACATGTTGCTGTTCCAAAACAGAAAGTTTCCCGCTGTTGAAAAAATTCCCTAGAAAAGTCAAAGAATCATATAACATTGAATTTTTTTTTGCATATTGAGCTCTGATAAATCTTCTACAGTGTAGTATTTTTCTCATAATTTTTGGAGTTAGGTAAGTATGGTGAATCTTGCATTCTTTACAGACTATACTGTTTTGGCAGATTGCTGTTATGTTTGCATTGTTTGCATATGTTTGCTTGTTTAATGATTCTATTTGAGGATAGGAGTATTAAATATGCAGAGACATTCAGTATTCAATGTTGAATAATATTTTTTGTGATTTGTTACAGTAGAAAATGATAAGGTTTTTCCATTGGTTTATACTAACTTATCTCACGAGTTCTTGTTGAGTTTGGTGTGGATGAAGCTTTCGGGATTTAGGAAACCGAGATATAAAAGGAATTAAGGAGACAGAAAAGCTCAAGCTTGGGGATGCCCAAGGCACCCCAAGATAATATTTCAAAAAGTCTCAAGCATCCAAGCTTGGGTATGCCCCGGTAGGCATCTCACCTTTCTTCTTCAACAATTATCGGTTAGTATCGGTTGAACCTAAGTTTTTGCTTCTTCACATGAGTGGTGCTATCCTTGCAATGAAATTTTATTTTGTTTTGCTCGCTGTTTGAATAAAGTACTTAAGATCTGAAATACTTAAATGAGAGAGAGTCCTCGCACAACTAAATAATTATTTGACTACTCATTGATCTTCACTTATATCTTTTTGGAGTAGTTTGTCATTTACTCATGTGCTTCACTTATATCTTATGAGTAAATGGTTGAATGATTTGAATATCATAACTCTGAAATTATATATGTTTCATATGCTTATCCTATGGGGAGTAATGACTTCACATATAAGAAGTAGAGGTGGTAAATTTATTGAATGTTAGCAAACATTGTATTGGTCACTTGAACAATTCATGAAAGAATATTGAAGGAAGAGAGATTTCACATATAAATATACTATCATGGACATCTTTTGTAATTGTGAGCACTCATTAAAATATGACATGCTAAAAGGTTGTTGTTGGACAAGGAAGACAACATAATGGGTTATGTTTTCCTATATCTAAAAAGTTATATTGTCTTGGATCATCCAACATGTTGAGCTTGCCTTTCCCTCTCATGCTAGCCAAATGCTTTGCACCAAGTAGAAATACTACTTGTGCTTCCAAACAACTTTTAAACCAGTTTTGCCATGAGAGTCCACCATACCTGCCTATGGATTGAGAAGATCCTTCAAGTAAATTGTCATCGGTGCATGCAATAAAAATTGCTCTCTAAATATGTATGATCTATTAGTGTGAAGAAAATAAGATTTATACGAACTTGCGATAGGGAAGAAATAAAAGCGACGGACTGTATAATAAAGGTCTTTATCAGAAGCGGCAATATAAAGTGACGTTTTTTTGCATTAAGATTTTGTGCATCCAACCACAAAAGCGCATACAATATCTGTTTCCCTCTGCGAAGGGCCTATCTTTTACTATTATCTTCTACCCTTGTACAGGAGTCATGGTGATTATCACCTTTTCTTTGGCAAGCACTTTGTGTTGGGGTGATCTGGAGATATATATATATATATATATACATATATCCACTTGGATGTAGGCGTTCATAAATTATTATTGTTGACATTACCCTTGAGGTAAAAGGTTGGGAGGCGAAACTATAAGCCCCTATCTTTCTCTGTGTTCGATTAAAACTTTGAACCCATAAATATCACATGAGTGCTAGCAATTGTGAAAGATTAAATGATAGTTGAGTAAAATATGCAAACGACATGCTCACCCAAAAGAATGGCAGATAAAATATGTGACAAAGCATGCACAGCCAATTCTAGCATCTATCAAGCAATTGGCGATGACTAGGTCATCTATATATGAGTATATTGACTTAGGAGTCAAATGAGAACATTCGATCATAGGTCATACGCATCATTTAAGCTCAAGTGGGGTTGCCACTTTTACATAATGCATTGTTGTGTTCACACCATTAGAGTTGCTTTAGCTCAATTCTTAGAGTAAAACTCCCCCTAGATGTGAGATCCCCCTTAAGAGGGATGAACTAACCTTGGGTTTTGTTGATCATGACTTCATGCAGGTGTTGAAGATGTTGATGCTCTATGTTGATGTAGATCATTTGGAGCAATTCTTTGGAGTGAGTTGCACTTTCAATACCTACATGGGTTAGTCCCACAAGGAACAAACAAGGATATCCATAGACATAGAGTGATGCACGCACAAAATGATGTCTATGAAAGCATTGGGTTACCTTGTCCCTTGTCTTACCAACAAGAGGGTTTGTGACTCCATGAACTAGTGCAAGATGCGGAAGTTGATTGCACTTGTTCTTGCCAAAATGATAAGAGTGAAGTATGTTGGCGGAGTCACCCTCAAGAACTCTCTAGTTCTTCTTCTTCGGGATCCACATCATCTTGATGGGAATCCTTGGAGTTGTAGTCGTACTTGATGAAGTAGAACTTGATGTAGTATTGGGAACCCACTTGACCAAGGCCTTAGGAGCTTCTTCAAATGCATCAATCTCCTCTTGAAGCTTGTCCTTGCCTTTCTGCTTGTGGTCTTGTGGTGGAAGATCATCTTGAGCTTGTGTCCCTTTGAAAGAAGTAGGATCATACTTCTCTTGTTGAGGAACAAACTTCGTCTTGGGGTATTGATCTTATTCGCACTCAACTCCATTGGCATTGAACTTTCGTTCAAAACCAACACCTTGGTTCTTCCGGTGCCTTCCTTGCTTGCGTACAATTTCCTCAAATTGCTTACTTCCGGCAAGGCTCTTGTAAACACCTTTCTCTATAATTCCCTTCAATAAGCTGTTTTCTTGCTCAAGTGTAACTTGGCTAAGAGAATCATTAGTGGAATCAAGAGAACTACTAGAAGCAACAACATTGGATTTAGCATGATGATTGCTGTTACTACTAGAGGATGAATCTTTCTTGTTCTTGTTACTAGACTTGACTTGAGGCATGTAAGTAGATAAGAGTAAACGCTTGGCAATGTAAGAAGAACTTTTCTTGCGAAGATCATCATTGATAGCCTTTAAAAACTCATGTTCTTGCTCAAGGTTGAGCTTTTCAAAACGTAATTTCTCATGAGTCCTTAAAAGTCCTTGATGATCTCCTAAGATAGTTTCATGAGCTAACTTAAGGGTGTTTAGTTCTTTAGTTAGAAGCTCAATCTTCTCCTTATCATTGTCATTCGTTTTATCTTGATTATCATGATTAATTGACGTTTCATCATAGTATTCATCACTAGAGTTGTCAACAAGTAAATCATCATCACCTAGCAAGTCATATTCATCACTATTAAAATCAACATACTCGGGGTGTGATACCTTTGGCCCTTTAGCCATGAAGCATCTTCCAAGTCCTTCATTTGGTGAATCAAATATGTCGTAGGAGTTGGTTGACACAAGTGCTAGACCGGCAACACCTTCATCTTGAGTATGTTCTGAGTCGGAGTGATAGCTTCTCTCGGAGTGATGTTCGGAGTCGGAGCCGGATACCCATTCACCAACATGAGCTTGATGTCTTTGTTTTGTGTAGCTCTTTGATGATTTGTCCTTCCTTTCCGAATCCTTGATTCTCCGGGATGTTCTTCGTTCATAACGATCATCTCTACTCCTTCTCTTAGGTGATGCTTCTCTTCTCTTGTAGGGAGCCGTACACTCATTGGAATAGTGTCCGGGTCTTCCACAATTGTAGCAATTACGCTCTCGACTCGAAGATTTTTTGTCATTGTAGGACCTTGACTTGGAACTTCTTTCCTTGCTCCTACTCTTGTAGAACTTGTTGAAATTCTTCACCATTAGGCTCAATTCTTCATTGAAGGTTTGTTTCTCATTTGATGATGTGGGAGCTTCACATGAGCCTTTGTAAGCACGACTTGACTTGTTGTGGAGCTCTTCCTTATCCTTGAGTGACATCTCATGAGCAACAATTCTTCCAATGACCTCCGTTGGCTTGAGATTCTTGTAATTGGGCATCATTTGGATCAATGTGCACATGGTATCATATTTTCCATCCAAGGATCTTAGGATCTTCTTGATGATGAATCTGTCGGTCATCTCTTCACTTCCTAAGCCGGCAATCTCATTTGTGATGAGAGCAAGCCTAGAGTACATTTTAGCAACGCCTTCACCATCCTTCATCTTGAACTTGTCAAGTTGACTTTGAAGCACATCCAACTTGGATTCCTTGACGGAGTCGGTACCTTCGTGCATGTCAATACAAGTGTCCTAAATTTCCTTTGCATTCTCAAGATGGCTGATTTTGTTGAATTCTTCGAGGCACAATCCGTTGAAGAGGATATCACAAGCTTGAGCGTTGTATTGCAGCATCTTCAACTCTTTCATGCTAGCTTCACGTTCGGTTCTCTCCCATCAAAGAATTCACCTTGCAAGCCAATACACACAATAGCCCATACGACGGGGTTATGTCCAAGAATATGCATTTTGATCTTATGCTTCCAACTAGCAAAATTAGTACCATCAAAGTAAGGACCTCTACGGTGATAGTTTCCCTCGCTAGACGCCATACTCTCCTAGGTTGTGAAACCAATGCTATGACTACCAAAAGCTATGGAAATCAAAGCAAATGGAGACCAAAGCTCTGATGCCACTTGTAGGATCAAAAGTATGTCTAGAGGGGGGTGATTAGACTACTTGACTAAATAAAAGCTTAGCCTTTTCCCAATTTTAATTCTTGGCAGTTTTTAGCAAATTACCACAAGTCAAGCAATCAACCTACACATGAAATTCTAGAGTATAGCAGTGCAATTTAACACAATTGCATATGAAGGTAAAGGGGAGGAGTTTGAGAAGGCAAACACAATTGATGACACAGAGATTTTTGAGCCGTGGTTCCTATAGGTGGTGCTATCGTACATCCACGTTGATGGAGACTTCAACCCACGAAGGGTAACGGCTGTGCGAGTCCACGGAGGGCTCCACCCACGAAGGGTCCACGAAGAAGCAACCTTGTCTATCCCACCATGGCCGTCGCCCACGAAGGACTTGCCTCACTAGGGGTAGATCTTCACGAAGTAGGCTATCTCCTTGCCCGTACAAACTCCTTGGTTCAACTCCACAATCTTGTCAGAGGCTCCCAAGTAACACCTAGCCAATCTAGGAGACACCACTCTCCAAGAAGTAACAAATGGTGTGTTGATGATGAACTCCTTGCTCTTGTGCTTCAAATGATAGTCTCCCCAACACTCAACTCTCTCTCACGGGATTTGGATTTGGTGGAAATAAGATATGAGTGGAAAGCAACTTGGGGAAGGCTAGAGATCAAGATTCATATGGTAGGATTGGAATATCTTGACCTCAACACAAGTGTAGGTGGTTCTCTCTCAGAAAATGTAAGTTGGAAGTGTAGGCATGTTCTGATGGCTCTCTCCACGAGTGAAGAGGAGGTGGAGGGGTATATATAGCCTCCACACAAAATCTAACCATTACACACAACCTACCAATCTCGGTGGGACCGAATTGTGAAACTCGGTCGAACCGATTCAGCAAATCTAGTGACCGTTAGGATTTTGGTGGGACCGACATGCAACTCGGTAGGACCAATATGGTTAGGGTTAGGGCATAACGTAATCTCGGTGAGACCGATTACACAAACTCGGTAAGACCGATTTTGGTAATAAGCTAACCAGAGAGTTGGTCAGGCAAACTCGGTGGGACCGATTCGCTCATCTCGGTGAGACCGAAATGTTACGGAAGGGAAACAGAGAGTTTGCATTGCAGTCTCGGTGGGACCGATCACTCATCTCCGTGGGACCGAAATGTTACGAAGGGAAACAGAGAGATTACAATCCCATCTCGGTGAGATCGAGATCCCTATCGGTGAGACCGATTTGCCTAGGGTTTGTGGCAGTGGCTATGACATCTAAACTCGGTGGCGCCGGATAGAAAGAATCGGTGGGCCCAAGTTTGACTTTTGGTTTAGGTCATATGTGGATGTGAGAAAGTAGTTGAGGGCTTTGGAGCATATCACTAAGCATTTTGAGCAAGAACCTCATTAAGAAACACCTCATCCCTCCTTGATAGTATTGGCTTTTCCTATAGACTCAATGTGATCTTGGATCACTAAAATAGAAAATGTAGAGTCTTGAGCTTTGAGCTTGAGCCAATCCTTTTGTCCTTAGCATTTTGGGGGGTCCACTTTTCTCATCCATGCCATGCCAATCATTGAGCTTTCCTGAAATATTTATCTCGAAATAGCATTAGCTCAATGAGCTATATGTTGTTAGGAATTACCAAAACCATCTAGGGATAGTTGCACTTTCAGATGGCTGTCCACACGACGCAGGAGGAAGCAGAGCGGCTCCTCCATGAGCGCCAGGCAGCGGCCAGGCAGGGCTATCGCAGCCTTGCGCCATCGGAAGGACTAGTCCGACGATGATGACACATATGGTGACGAGGTGTGACCGGCCAGGGCGGCCACACGTATGAGATCAACGTCTGCTATATGCTAGTGTAGAGTTTTTTAGGTTTTAATTGAGCAGGAGAAATATCGTTTTCTTTTCTGTAAGTTATGTAGAACTTAAGTGAATTCTGGTTTATTTGCATGAATATCGCTTGGTTTGTTTAAATCAGGTTTGAAATGTATGCAAAAATGGTTGGATGGTCGGCCACCGTATCACTTTTCGTGGGCATGTTCGAATGCCGCGAACAAATAGATTGTCTGTTTTACGAGGCAACGTTGGAGATGTCCTTAGTCCTACTAGTACCTAGCTAGCTACTGTAAATACGTGTATACCACCCTACATGATCTTATATTGCAGCACAGAGGGAGTAGGTGCTATAAATATGGAAAACTCTTGCTTTTGACCGACTGATTTCTCTCACCTCATAAGACCTAGTTCTTTTGCCAGAATCTGAGGATTCTCCCAGAATCCGACTCCTACCCAGCTTCTCCCAGAATATTTGAGCTCCATTTATTTTTACAATCCTATCTAATTAGACCCTAACTAGATAGGATTGTAAAACAAATGGGTCTCAAAGATTCTGGGAGAAGCTGGGTAGGGGTCAGATTCTAGCAAAAGAACTGGGTCTAAGTTGCGTCCAGCGCGTGACGCATGTCCTATCAAGGCCACCAATCGCTTGTCTCTCCCAACCTTATCCCCTCGTGATGCCCATCCAGATTTCTTTCGAGTCTTCGTCTTCCCTCGCCTCTCTCCATCTCACATCTCGATGCTGCCCCGCCCACCATCTTCTCCCTGCCCACCATATTCTCTCATCTCTCGTTGCAAGCGGCTTCCTGTGAACCTCGCGTTGCCTGCTGCCACGTCGACGGCAGAGCTGCATTGCAGCGCTAAGGACGAGGACGTTGCTGCTGTGCTTGCGGCGGAGCTGCATTGCAGCAGGGCGAAGGACGAGGACACTGCTGCCTCACCAGCGGCGAAGCTGCATTACGGCAGGCGAAGCACGAGGAAGCTGTCGCCACGCCGTCATGAAGCTGCATTGCAGCAGGAGAAATGCTACCACCATGCCGGTGACGGAGCTACGTTGTAGAAGGAGAAGCACGGGGCGCTGCTACCACTCCAACGGTGGAGCTGCGTGTCGGTAGGAGAAGCACGGGGACGCTGCTAACACACCCACTGGTGGTGCTGCAATAGCTATGGAGGACGCTGATGCCATGTCCAACAACGGAGTTGCGCTGTAGCAAGTCGCCAGTTGCTGATGCACTACCACAATACAGCAGCGAGGCATTAAGTGCGTCTCACCGGAGCTCGTCGCCCTACCCAGCACTCCCCGTGTGCATGGAAGAGGAGAAGAGAGCGTGGGGAACTTTTCTGTTGTGATGAGGGAGCAGGATGAAGCTGCGACAACATTTGCGTGAGAAAGATGTGAGCATAAATCCAATGGATGTGGACCTAGATCGGACGGCTGGTGAGCCAACTATTTTTTTTGCATGGTAATACGTGTCTCATTCACATCATAAAGATCAAACTACAAGTCATGTAAAGACTGACATGACAAAACTGAAAATATAGCATAACATCGTTAAGCTTGACACCAACGTCCGTCGCCTGCCTCCGACACCACCACAACATCTACCAAAGAAAAGAAAAATGACAGATCACCTCCTCACCCGAGCTTGACGCGGCTCCATCTCCGTGAAATCAGCCGGCTTACGCCTAGCAGCGGCCTATAAATATACGTATATACCACATATATGATTGAGATTGAAAAATACAGAAAGACAAGGCTGTCATGTGCCTTGAAATCCATCCATCAATCAAATCAAATAAGAAAAAGGCACGTCATTTGCCTTTGCCTATAGATTGCTATCACACCTGTCCATCCCCTGGACCGTGTCACTTGGCATGCCTGGCAAGTGGGCCGTAGCTAGCGTGTGAGTGCGTGGGTTATAAGGACCAGCCTGTTGGTCGAGTGGGTCATGGGTGATGAGACTAACTCTGTATCCTCAACCTTTCCTCTGAAATCCAGACCCCTTTCCCAAGCTCATCCCCTTCCTCACCCGCTCCCCTCTCCCCCACTCTAGATCGCCACCCCTCTCAGATCGAGGGTGTTACATTGGTATTTAGAGCCAAATCAGCCGAAAATTTTCTTCCCCACGCCGTCGCTGCACCTTCTGAAGCTTGGGGGTGGATCGGTAACATCTACCGCACCGGTGCGAGTCCGCTCGCCGAATCTCGCCCGAAATCCGTCGCGGGGTTCGATCCCCTTCAAGCAAGAGCAACGACGCCCTCGAAGCCCTCCGTCGCGACATGGCAAGTCCTGGAAGCCATGGAGGAAGGGAACGCCACCATCACCAAGATGCTCGACTCCCTCCTCGCCAAGTTCGACGAGCAGGCCGCCCTATGTGACAAGCAGCTCGAGGTGCAACTCTCCTTCAACAACCAGATCTCGCTGGAGCTGCGTGGCCTGGCGTGGCAACTCGATCTGACGAAGGCCGACGTGGATGCGACCCGCAAGACCGTTGAATGCTCTACGTCACCCTCGGGCTCTGTCACCACGCTGGTTCCGCCACCATCGCCCCCACCATCGCCTCCCCATCACCGCCGATGCCACTGTCTCCGCGCCACCAGCCTCCCCATGTCGAGCCCCACCGCCCTGCCTCTGCTCATTCTCGCTTGGGTGACAATAGGCCACCGCTCATACCGGTTCCCCCTCTCGGTGCTCCAGCGGCAGGAGTCACCGCGCCGCCGCCCAGCCCCAGCTACCAGGACAACTCCTACCACAAACCCCCAAGCAGGATTTCCCTCGCTTCGATGGTTCCGCACCTTACCTGTGGCTTGATCGATGTTTGGCATATTTCAAGCTCTACAAGGTGGGCCAGCAGTTCTGGGTGCCCACCGCGGCTCTACACATCGAGGGGCAAGCGGCGCACTAGCTACAAGCATTTCGCCAAAGCCACCGCATCCTGTTGTGGGACATGTTCACCGCTGCGGTGCTTGCGGAGTTTGGAGCAGATGAATTCGAGCTCGTCATGCACCGTCTCCTCGAACTCCATCAGACCGGCAGCGTCGCTGACTACCGCACCATGTTCGACGAACTCATGTATCAACTCCTGGCGCTGGATCTCTCCATCAACAACAAGTTCTTCATCACCCAGTGTCTGTTGGGCCTGAAGGACGAATTGCGCGTCGCGGTTCGCCTACAAGCCCCATCAAGCATCAATCGGGCATCCGTTCTGGCGCGAATTCAGGAGGAAGAGCTAGGCACAACACGCCCGCGCGCGCGGCTGGTTCCTCCAGGACGCCCTCCTCCACTGGCGAATGCCGTGCCAACGCGCCAAGGGGCCGCGCCACGCGCGGCCGGGGACGAATTTACTTGGGAGTGCCAACTGCAGGATTACCGACGCGCCAACAACTTATGCTTCAAGTGCGGTGACCGTTACTCCCGTGAGCACCGCTGTGCCCAACTAGTGCAATTGCTCATGATCCATGTCGGTGAGCACGGTGAGGTCCTCTCCGATGACGCGATCCATGCGCTCCAGCTCTTGGATGACCCCACTCCAGCGGCTCCGGCACCGGAGTGCTGCGTCCTCTCGGCCCAGGTGCTTGATGGCTCCGATTCGCCGAGTACAATTCGCCTACGCACCCTGGTCGGGAACCAAGTCATGCTGCTCCTCCTCGACTCGGGCAGCACCCATAGCTTCGTCAACAAAAGCTTCGTCGACCGTATCGGTGCTCAAACTCAACTGCTGCCTCCAGTGGAAATTCGGGTAGCCAATGACGACTACCTCACCTGTGATTGCATCATGCCTGACCTGAAGTGGTGGATGCAGGACACCTTCTCGACACCAATGCGCGAGCTCGACATCGGCGCCTACGACGACATTTTGGCCATGGACTGGCTGGCGTAGCACAGCCCCATGACTTGTCACTAGCAGGACAAGTTTGTTTCCTTCCTCCACGATGGCGAACAAGTCATGCTCCGGGGAGTCAAGCCCAAGTCCTCATACACCCTGAAGCCGGTGGAACCAGCCGAGCTTCGCAAGATGATCGCTGGCAACGAGGTATGGGCCATGGCCATGGTGGACGCGTGCCCGCCTGCACGGGCTAAACGCAAGACGCCCAGCCAAATGCCCCTTGCTGACCTCCTCGACGAGTACGCGGATGTCTTTGCCGCGCCCCACGGCCTGCCAACGCATCACCAGTACGACCACACTGTCACCTTGGTGGAGGGGGTGATACGTCTCCAATGTATCTATAATTTTTGATTGCTCCATGCTACTTTATCTACTGTTTTGGACTATATTGGGCTTTATTTTCCACTTTTATATTATTTTTGGGACTAACCTACTAACCGGAGGCTCAGCCTAGAATTGCTGTTTTTTTTGCCTATTTTAGTGTTTTGAAGAAACGGAATATCAAACGGAGTCCAAACGGAATGAAACCTTCGGGAACGTGATTTTCTCACCGAACGTGATCCAGGAGACTTGGACCCTACTCCAAGAAGTAACCGAGGAGGTCACGAGGGTGGGGGGGCGCCCCCCTAGGGCGTGCCCCCCTACCTCGTGGGCCCCCTGTTGCTCCACTGACGCACTCCTTCCTCCTATATATACCTACGTACCCCCACAGATCAAATACGGAGCCAAAAACCTAATTCCACCACCGCAACTTTCTATATCCACGAGATCCCATCTTGGGGCCTGTTTTGGAGCTCCACCGGAGGGGCATCTACCACGGAGGGCTTCTACATCAACACCATAGCCTCTCCGATGAAGTGTGAGTAGTTTACTTCAGACCTTCGGGTCCATAGCTAGTAGCTAGATGGCTTCTTCTCTCTTTTTGGATCTCAATACAATGTTCTCCCCCTTCCTTGTAGAGATCTATTCGATGTAATCTTATTTTTGCGGTGTGTTTGTTGAGGCCGATGAATTGTGGGTTTATGATCCAGATTATCTATGAATAATATTTGAATCTTCTCTGAATTTTTTATGTATGATTGAGTTATCTTTGCAAGTCTCTTCGAATTATCCGTTTGGTTTGTCCAACTAGATTGGTAGTTCTTGCAATGGGAGAAGTGTTTAGCTTTGGGTTCAATCTTGCGGTGTCCTTTCCCAGTGACAGCAGGGGCAGCAAGGCACGTATTGTATTGTTGCCATCGAGGATAACAAGATGGTTTTTTTATCATATTGCATGAATTTATCCCTCTACATCATGTCATCTTGCTTAAGGCGTTACTCTGTTTTTAACTTAATACTCTAGATGCATGCTGGATAGCGGTCGATGAGTGGAGCAATAGTAGTAGATGCAGAATCATTTCGATTGCCTATATACATGATCATACCTAGATATACTCATAATTATGCTCAATTCTGTCAATTGCTCAACGGTAATTTGTTCACCCACCATAGAATACTTATGCTCTTGAGAGAAGCCACTAGTGAAACGTATGGCCCCTGCATCTATTCTCATCATATCAATCTCTATCACTTTATTATTTGCTTTGTTTTTACTTTGCCTTTTACTTTTCACTTTGCATCTATATATCAAAAATACCAAAAATATTATTTATCATCTCTATCAGATCTCACCCTCGTAAGTGACTGTGAAGGGATTGACAACCCCTAATCGCGTTGGTTGCGAGTAGCTATCGTTTTGTGTAGGTACGAGGGACTTGTGCGTGGTCTCCTACTAGATTGATACCTTGGTTCTCAAAAACTGAGGGAAATACTTACGCTATTTACTGCATCATCCTCTCCTCTTCGGGGAAATCCAACGCAGTGCTCAAGAGGTAGCAAGAAGAATTTCTGGCGCCGTTGCCGGGGTGGCTCGCGCAAGCAAGTCAACCATACCAAGTACCCATCACAATCCCTGTCTCTCGCATTACATTATTTGCCATTTGCCTCTCGTTTTCCTCTCCCCCACTTCACCCTTGCCGTTTTATTCGCCCTCTCTTTTTTGTTCACCTTCTTCCCATATGTATCTTTGTTTGTGTTTCTTTGTGCCTTCTATATGCTTGCATCTTTGCTTGCTAAAAATCTATTGATATGGATCCACTTAAAGTGTTCTACTTGGATCATGTTCGATCCTTATGCGCTCGTGCTGAAACCCCAACTAGCCTAGTTGATGGGAAATCTTTAGATGAGCATGCTCATTTTGTGCGTCATCGTTTATCTGAAAAAGGGAGACTCTTACGGTATCATATAAATAGTTTGCTATGCTATGCTTGGAATCTTTGTGAAATGTGTGATTTTACTTGTTGCTCTAAGAACCCTAAAAAACATCTTCCCTACCTATGTGAGTTCAATGATAATGAAATCTTATCTTCTTATGCAAAGGGTGTTTATAGTTACTATGATATCGAACAAATTGAAGAATTTGTCGTTTTTAAGGGTGCTCATGAAGTTGCTTCTTTGATTGAAAAGTATGATTTTACTCTCAACAAATCTGAAAATTCCGTCATACTTAAATATTGCAATGAAAACCTTGCTCATAATGTCTATGTCCAAGAATTTATTGAAAGAATGACCGTTGCTTTGGAAGAAAACAATGATATGCATGAATCTATAGATAATGATGATTCCGATGATTTGATTGAAATATCCCTTGATGAAGATGATGCTTGCTATTCTTGTGGCCATGATGCCAATATTTATGAAGATGAATTTGCTATAGTTCCTTATGTTAAACATGAGATCGTTACTATTGCACCCATACTTGGTAGTTCCTTCGATGAAAAGCATGATTGCAATGATTTTACTATAAATTCTCTCGATGTCAATCATGCTAATAATATGCAAAACCCTAAGCTTGGGGATGCTAGTTTTGCTATGTCTACTACTTGTTGCAACGATCATGATTGGGGTGATTCTTCTTTTGATCTTGAAAATTTATTTAAGCCTCGTGATGAATATGAGATTGATAATAGTGTTTGCAATAATATTGAAAGTGGATTTGGAAGAGTGTCAACTCTATATCCCACATATTTGGAGAATATTCAATCTTATGAAATTTTTGATAAAAGTGGGTTTGGAGAGGTCATGACTTTAGTTAATGTTAATCCCACTATTTCGGAAGAGTGTCAACTTTGCATGCATGTGGATCGTGTTGAGCATATGTTTTGTGATAGCTATATTGTTGAATTTGCTTATTATCCTACATGTAATTATTATGAGAGAGGAAAATGGTTGTAGAAATTTTCATGTTGCTAAATTACCTCTCGTCATGTTGAGATTGCTATCGTCTCTTTCTTCTTCCTTGCATATGCTAGTTTTTGCTTGCCTTGCAAATTTGTTTGATTATAATATGCCTATGCATAGGAAGTATGTTAGACTTAGATGTGTTTTTCATGTGTTTCATGATGCTCTCTTTGTGCTTCAATTCTTGTGTTTCATGTGAGCATCATTAAAATTATCAATGCCTAGCTAGGGGCGTTAAACGATAGCGCTTGTTGGGAGGCAACCCAATTTTATTTTATTTTATTGTTTTTTGTTTTTGCTTCTGTTTAGGAATACATAATCCATCTAGACCCTGTATGGATGTGGTTTTATGTTTTAATTAGTGTTTGTGCCAAGTAGAACCTATAGGATAATCTACGATGATAGTTGATTTGATTCTCCTGAAAAACAGAAACTTTGCACGCACGAATATAATTTTGTTAAATCACAGGAACGTGCTTTTGCGTTGATTCTTTTTGATGCTGTTCAATAGACAAATTTTCCAGGACTTCCTATTTTGGTAGAATTTTTAGGGTTCCAGAAGTTTGCGTTAGTCACAGATTGCTACAGACTGTTCTGTTTTTGATAGATTCTGTTTTGCGTGTGTTGTTTGCTTATTTTGATGAATCTATGGCTAGTAAAATAGTTTATAATCCATAGATAAGTTGGAATACAGTAGGTTTAACACCAATATAAATAAAGAATGAGTTCATTACAGTATCTTGAAATAGTCTTTTGTTTTCTTTCACTAACGGAGCTCACGAGATTTGTATTGAGTTTTGTGTTGTGAAGTTTTCAAGTTTTGGGTGAATTCTTTTGATGGATTATGGAACAAGGAGTGACAAGAGCCTAAGCTTGGGGATGCCCATGACACCCCCAAGATAATCCAAGGACACCAAAAAGTCAAAGCTTGGGGATGCCCCGGAAGGCATCCCCTCTTTCTTCTACTTCCATCGGTAATTTACTTGGAGCTATATTTTTATTCACCACATGTTATGTGTTTTGCTTGGAGTGTCTTGTATCATTTGCGTCTTTGCTTGTTAGTTTACCACAATCATCCTTGCTGTAAACACCTTTTGAGATAGACATACATGAATTGGAATTTGCTAGAATACTCTATGTGCTTCACTTATATCTTTTGAACTTCATAGTTTTGCTCATAGTGCTTCACTTATATCTTTTGAGCGTGATAATTTTTGCTCTAATACTTCACTTAGATCTTTTAGAGCACAGTGGTGGATTCGTTTTAAAGAAACTATTGATCTCTCATGCTTCACTTAGATTATTTTGAGAGTCGTTATTAGCATGGTAATTTGCTTAATGATAATATGGTTGGTATTCAAGATATGTGAAACTTTCTTTTGAGTGGCGTTGAATACTAAGATAAGTTTGATGCTTGATAATTGTTTTGAGATATGGATGTGATAATATCAAAGTCGTTCTAGTTGAGTAATTTTGAATTTGAGAAAATGCTTGTGTTGAAGTTTGCAAGTCCCATAGCATGCACGTATGGTTAAAGTTGTGTAACAAATTTGAAATATGAAGTGTACCTGGCTTGTGCATCCTTATGAGTGGTGGTCGGGGATGAGCGATGGTCTTTTCCTACCAATCTATCCCCCTAGGAACATGCGCGTAGTACTTGATTTTTGATGACTTCTAAATTTTTGCAATAAGTATATGAGTTCTTTTGACTAATGTTGAGTCCATGGATTATACGCACTCTCACCTTTCCGCCTTTGCTAGCCTCTTCGGTACCGTGCATTGCCCTTTCTCACCTTGAGAGTTGGTGCAAACTTCGCCTGTGCATCCAAACCCCGTGATATGATACGCTCTATCACACATAAACCTCCTTATATCTTCCTCAAAACAGCCACCATACCTACCTATTATGGCATTTCCATAGCCATTCTGAGATATATTGCCATGCAACTTTCCACCGTTCCGTTCATCATCATCATGACATACATTACTTTTGTCATATTGCCATTGCATGATCATGTAGTTGACATCGTATTTGTGGCAAAGCCACCATGCATTATTTTTCATACATGTCACTCTTGATTCATTGCACCATCCCGGTACACCGCCGGAGGCATTCATATAGAGTCATATCTTGTTCTAAAGTTTCGAGTTGTAATCCTTATGTTGTAATCAATAGAAGTGTGATGATCATCATTATTAAAGCATTGCCCAAAAAAAGAAAGGCCAAAAAAAAGAGAGCCCCCCCCCCCCAAAAAAAAGAAAATAAAAGGGCAATGCTACTATCTCTTTTTCCACACTTGTGCTTCAAAGTAGCACCTCGTTCTTCACGTGGTGAGTCTCATATATTGTGTTTCAAAGTAGCACCTTGTTCTTCATGTAGTGAGTCTCATAAGTCTTTTTATACTAGTGGAAAATTTTCATTATAGAACTTGACTTGTATATTCCTACAATGGGTTCCTCAAATGCCCTAGGTCTTCACGAGCAAGCGAGTTGGATGCACACCCACTAGTTTTCTTTTGTTGAGCATTCATAGCTCTAGTGCATCCGTTTCATGGCAATCCTAATCCTCATGTTGACATCAATTGATGGGCATCTCCATAGCCCATTGATTATCCTCGTCAATGTGAAATTTTCTCCTTTTTTGTCTTCTCCACACAATCCCCATCATCATATTCTATTCCACCCATAGTGCTATATCCATGACTCATGCTCATGTATTGCGTGAAGGTTGAAAAAGTTTGAGATTATTTAAGTATGAAACAATTGCTTGGCTTGTCATCGGGGGTATAGAAGTTGGGAACATCTTTGTGTGACAAAAATGAAGCATAGCCTAACTATATGATTTTGTAGGGATGAACTTTCTTTTGCCATGCTATTTTGAGAAGACATGATTGCTTTGATTAGTATGCTTGAAGTATTATTATTCTTTATGTCAATATGAACTTTTGTCTTGAATCTTTCAGATCTGAATATTCATGTCATAATTAAGAAGATTTACATTGAAATTATGCCAAAGTATCACTCCGCATCAAAAATTCTTTTTTATCATTTACCTACTCGAGGACGAGCAGGAATTAAGCTTGGGGATGCTTGACGTCTCCAACGTATCTATAATTTTTGATTGCTCCATGCTAATTTATCTACTATTTTGGACTATATTGGGCTTTATTTTCCACTTTTATATTATTTTTGGGACTAACCTATTAACCGGAGGCCCAGTCCAGAATTGCTGTTTTTTGCCTATTTCAGTGTTTCGAAGAAATGGAATATCAAACGGAGTCCAAACAGAATGAAACCTTCAGGAACGTGATTTTCTCACCGAACGTGATCCAGGAGACTTGGACCCTACTCCAAGAAGTAACCGAGGAGGTCACGAGGGTGGGGGGCGCCCCCCTAGGGCGCGCCCCCTACCTCGTGGGCCCCTTGTTGCTCCACTGACGTACTCCTTCCTCCTATATATACCTACGTACCCCCGACAGATCAAATACGGAGCCAAAAACCTAATTCCACCGCCGCAACTTTCTGTATCCACGAGATCCCATCTTGGGGCCTGTTCCGGAGCTCCGCCGGAGGGGGCATCTACCACGGAGGGCTTCTACATCAACACCATAGCCTCTCCGATGAAATGTGAGTAGTTTACTTCAGACCTTCGGGTCCATAGCTAGTAGCTAGATGGCTTCTTCTCTCTTTTTGGATCTCAATACAATGTTCTCCCCCTCTCTTGTGGATATCTATTCGATGTAATCTTCTTTTTGCGGTGTGTGTGTTGAGACCGATGAATTGTGGGTTTATGATCCAGATTATCTATGAATAATATTTGAATCTTCTCTGAATTCTTTTATGTATGATTAAGTTATCTTTGCAAGTCTCTTCGAATTATCCGTTTGGTTTGGCCAACTAGCTTGGTAGTTCTTGCAATGGGAGAAGTGTTTAGCTTTGGGTTCAATCTTGCGGTGTCCTTTCCCAGTGACAGCAGGGGCAGCAAGGCACGTATTGTATTGTTGCCATCGAGGATAACAAGATGGGGTTTTTATCATACTGCATGAATTTATCCCTCTACATCATGTCATCTTGCTTAAGGCGTTACTCTGTTTTTAACTTAATACTCTAGATGCATGCTGGATAGCGGTCGAAGAGTGGAGTAATAGTAGTAGATGCAGAATCGTTTCGATCTACTTGTTTCAGACGTGATGCCTATATACATGATCATACCTAGATATACTCATAATTATGCTCAATTCTGTCAATCGCTCAACAGTAATTTGTTCACCCACCATAGAATACTTATGCTCTTGAGAGAAGCTACTAGTGAAACCTATGGCCCAGGTCTATTCTCATCATATCAATCTCTATCACATTATTATTTACTTTGTTTTTACTTTGCCTTTTACTTTTCACTTTGCATCTATATATCAAAAATACCAAAAATGTTATTTATCATCTCTATCAGATCTCACCCTCGTAAGTGACCGTGAAGGGATTGACAACCCCTAATCGCGTTGGTTGCGAGTAGCTATCATTTTGTATAGGTATGAGGGACTTGTGCATGGTCTCCTACTGGATTGATACCTTGGTTCTCAAAAACTGAGGGAAATACTTACGCTACTTTACCGCATCATCCTCTCCTCTTCGGGGAAATCCAATGCGGTGCTCAAGAGGTAGCAGGGGGCAACTCCGACAAATACTCGTCCATACCGCTACTCGCCCTGCAGAAAGACGAGATCGAGCGGCAGGTGCGAGAGATGCTGGACACCGACGTCATCACACACAGTGTGAGCCCCTTTGCGACGCTCGTGCTGCTGGTCAAGAAGAAGGACGACACCTGGCGGTTTTGCGTGGACTATCGCAGGCTCAATGACGCAACGATCAAGAACAAGTTTCCCTTGCCGATCGTGGACGAACTGCTCAACGAACTGGCAGGAGCTACAGTCTTTTCCATGCTCGACTTGCGAGCTGTCTATCACCAAATTCGCATGCGGGAAGAAGACGAAGCCAATATGGCGTTTAAAACACACCACAACCATTTCCAGTTCAGAGTCATGCCATTCGGGCTCACCAATGCGCCACCCACGTTCCAGTGCTTGATGAATGCCATCTTCAGTAAGTACATTCGCAAGTTCGTCGTCATTTTCCTTGACAATATACTTGTCTTCAGTGAGACCATGGAAGAGCACTTGGAACATGTGCGCATGGTGCTGGATCTGCTCCGCCAACATCAACTCTACATCAAGGCATCCAAGTGCGAGTTTGCCACCAACCACATCGACTACCTCGGCCATGTGATCTCGAGCAGAGGCGTTGCCACCGATGCGGAGAAGACGCAGGCCATGGTGCAGTGGCCTACAACGACATCAGCGACCGAACTTCGCGGCTTCCTCGGCCTCACTGGCTATTACCGCAAGTTCGTGCCGCACTACGGCATCATCGCCAAGCCGCTCATCCAACTCCTCACCAAGAAAGGGTTTGAGTGGTCGGAGCATGCTCAGACTGCGTTCGACCTCCTCAAGAAGGCCATGGTCACCACATCGGTGCTCGCGCTCCCCAACTTCGACAAGCCATTCCCCATCGAGACGGACACGTGCGACACGGGCATCGGCACCGTCCTGACGCAAGAGGGACACCCCGTAGACTACTTCAGCAAGGCACTGGGGGTGTGCAACCATAAGCTCTCCACTTATGAGAAGGAGTTTCTCGCGGTTATGATGGCCGTGGACAAATGGCGGCAGTACTTGCAGTGCGGGCTGTTCGACATCCTCATAGACCACAAGAGTCTCTGCAACCTGGGTGAGCAGCACCTCGAGACTGACGTCTAGCGCAAGGCCATGTCTAAACTCGCCGGCCTCCAATTCTGCTTCCTGTACAAGCGCGGCCTCAACAATGGAGCAGCAGATACGCTCTCCAGGGCGGGCAAGCTCATGGACGTGGCCGCACTCTCTACCTATCAGCCAGCCTGGCTTCAGGAGGTGGCGAATTTGTACGAGACGGACGTGCATGCCCAGGAGCACCTCCAGCAGCTGGCCCTGTCCAGCCCGGGCGCCGACAGGTATGAGCTTCACCGAGGCGCCATCCATCGCCAAGGCCGGCTCTAGATCGGGGCAAACACGACCCTGCGCACCAAGCTGACCGCCGCCCTCCACAATAGCACGGTGGGCGGCCACTCCGGCGTCACGACAACATATCATCGCATCAAAAAGCACTTCGAGTGGCGTGGCCTGAAGAAGGATGTGGAAGAGTTCGTGCATCAGTGCACCATCTGTCAACAGGCCAAGCACGAGCATACCAAGCCGGCCAGCCTTCTCGCACCTCTGCCCATTCCTTCGGCACCCTGGGAGGATTTGACTATGGATTTCATCGAAGGCTTGCCGGCGTCAGAGGGCTACGACTCCATTATGGTGGTGGTCGACCGCTTCACCAAATTCGTGCACTTCGTGCCGGTTCGCCACCCCTTCACCGCCGGGCATGTCGCCCACGCGTTCTGGGACAACATTGTGAAGATGCACAAAATTCCTTCGTCCATCGTCTCGGATCACGACAAGGTCTTCACCAGCAATCTTTGGAGGGAGCTGCTCGAGGGCGCGGGCACCAAGCTGCTATACTCAACTGCATACCACCCGCAGACCGATGGCCAGAGCAAGCGCGTGAATCAGTGCATGGAAATGTACCTGCGCTGCGCCGTCCACGACTCCCCCAAGAAATGATGTCGCTGGCTACCGATGGCAAAGTTCTGGTACAACTCCACCTTCCATTCCTCGCTCAACTGCACCCCCTTCAAGGCTCTATATGGCCAAGAGGCCAACCTGGGCGCCATGGCAACCTGGGAGGAGGCCGCTCCAGCCGGCGACGACCTGGACTGGGCAGCGCTCCTTCCAGGTGGGCGAGCAAGTGCTGCTGAAGATGCAGCCGTACGTACATCACTCTGTGGTGTCGCGCCCGTGCGCCAAGCTCCCGTTCAAGTTCTTCGGGCCTTACACTGTGCTAGAGAAGATCGGACCCCTCGCGTACAGGCTGGATCGATTGTTAAGATAATCACGATTAAGTAACCCAGTCCAATGTCGAAAAAAAGTAACGCAATCCAGTACAGACTTGTAGCCTGAACCGAGTCGGTCGGGTATATAGGCAGAATAGCTACTGTATAAGTATATATATACCTACGTGGCTCCCTGTAATAACTCAAATCAAAACACACTCGTGTGCTCGAGTTGTCGTTGCACACCTGGTTGCGAAGCTATAAGGCTATGTGCGTAGGTGTGTCTCCAGCTACGTATAGTCTGCTGAAGGCCGTAAAGTAGTCAACCGGATCGTGAGCTGCGTCTCATCGGAAAGTAGACGACAAGCAGTTGACACATGTGCCGACATCGATCATCGTACAAGCCAGTTGCTCTTAATGATCGTCGAAAAGTACTTCCGCGAGGCGCATCCTGAAATCAAGCTTGCGCCAATGCGTTTACTTGGGTGTATCCCGACCGGACCAACAACACCCGCATCCTCTCGACACTCGGTCCGCCGCGCAAGTGGAGGTGGCGCTCTCGTGGCCAGAAGCGGGACGAATCGACGATTCCGGCGCCTGCGACTGCTGCCGGCTGCCGGCGGTGACAACCGGATCAGCGCCTCCCGACGATCTGCTCCTCCTCGTCCTGCGTCGCGTCGACTCCCGCAGAGTAAATTGCATAAAACCACCACTTTGAGGGCTAGGTTTGCGAAAAACACTAGGATATAGAATCGTTGCACAAAGCACCACGTCTAGCGTAATTGTTTTGCAAAAACCACTGATCGGCGGATCGGGCCGTGTTAAGTGATTTTATGACATGTTGGGCCCGTTTTTCGCCTACGTGGCACTCTAGACCGTCCCGACAGCCGGCAGACGGTGTTAGACGGTGCCGTTAGGGCTCGTCTTTAGTCATCCACTCCCGCATCCGTCTCTTTCCCCCCATTCTTCTTCCCCCTCCTCCTCGCTCCCACCGCTGTCGCCCTCCCCCATTCTTCTCCCCCTCTCCCTCGCCCCCTTGGTCCTGCCGCCCCTCACACTATAGAGATGTGTAGTCCGGCAAAAGGTGGAGATGCTGGTGGCGGCGCTCCTCCTGACATCACCGCACGCATCATACATAGTGGAGGAGGACCCGCAGTGGATCCAGGCAAGCTTTATGGAAGCTCAAACCCTAGCAAGCCGACGGAGGAAGAGGAGGAGGAGGACCCGCAGTATTTGATGGAATACAGGGCGGCCAGAGCATTCGCTGCGGCGGTGAAGGCCAATCCGACGGGAAGCCAGCACATCGCGTCATCCTTCGGCGGCGTATAGTGAGATCCACTTTTCTTTGCTCTTCCCTTCCCGTTCTCCATTGAATTGTGTTGCCAGGGTACTCCTAGGGTTAGGGTTCATATTGTTCTATCCTATAAGATGCAGTACAAGTGTCAGATGCTGTGATTTTGTTGTCATGTGCCCTAGACATTATTTAGATTAGTTCAGATTATGTGCTTTGTTTGTCCTGTGCCCTAGGGTTGACATTTTTAGATTAGTTCTGATATTGTGCTTTGTTTGTCCTGTGCCCTAGGGTTGACATTTGGTTAATTGAGTTATCCTATTATCTACTTTATAAGTGACAAAGCATTTATACTATGTATTTTATTAATGTTATTAGTGTTTCATTAGTGTTATTCAGTTTTGATTAATCATTAGTGTTATTCAGTTTTGGTTATTAGTGTTATTAGTGTTTCATTAGTGCTTTATAATTGGTTAATTGAGTTATCCTGTTATCTGCTTTATCTGCTTTTTTGTTTGTCCTATCCTATGCCCTAACATGAGTTGTTTCATTAGTGTTATTCAGTTTTAATTAAGCACTTATACTGCTATGTATTTTATATTATTTGCAGTCTGGATGATGAGGTTTGGGAAATGAGAATGCATTTCCATGACAGAGACAACATTGAGAGATCTATGATGGTGTCAGACATAACATTTTACAACCTAGTAGCACTGATAGAAATAGAAGGTTATGGGTTTAAAGATTACATGTACTATGTCAGGGATCCTGGGCTAGGGATAGAAGGAATGGAAGAAATAGATGATGATGACAAGCTTGAGGAAATTCTAGACAACATAACATTGCAAAATCAGAAGATATTGAATGTGACAGTTGTTAGGGCCAATTCTCCCAATGCTGCAAGTACAAACACAACTCCATTGTTATTGAGCAGCAAATCCCTCTAGAAGAAATTGGAAAGCCTAAACTGTATCAGATAGATGAAGAAGGAGTGATGTACAATGCACCAAATGTGCATGTAGCAGCAGCAAGTTCAGAAGCAGCAAAAGTGGAGCCAATGCTCATACAGTTTCAAACACAGCAGAGCACCAATTTGGAGGAGCAACTTGCTTTAGGTTATGTACAAGTGGAAGAAAATCATGTATATAATTCAGAGGAGCAAATGGAAATTGAAAAGGTTATGGAGGAGACAAGGAGGAAGGAAATTGAAATGTTTAGGAAGAATAGGAAAAATAAAGAGAAGGACACTTCTGTGAAGAGAAAAGCTGCAGTGATGGATAATGAGGAGGACAGTGATGATGATAATTTGGAAGAATATGGAGATATCCTTGGTAGGCTTGAGGAGATGAAAAGACAGAGGGAAGATCCACTCCTTCATTTTGAAGGGGACACAAATGTTAAGGAAATGTATGAGACAGAGGAGGAGGAGGAGGATGCACTATATGAGCCTAAAAGTGAAGAAGAGGATGCAGAGGAGGAAGAGAGTACTCTGGAGGAAGAGGAACAAGAGGAGCAGGTAGGGCAAGATGGACAGAAGAAGAAAAAGGAGAAGGAACACAGAAAAGGCCCAACAATCAAATCACATGCAAGTGTAGAGGAGTTGTTTGAGGAGGACTAGATACCATCTTCTGATGAAGACATGAAACCAATGGACTTGGGTGTGGAAGATGATGATGGTGCAGAGGCATTGGCATATGTTTTGCCCAATGCCAGGAAAAGCAGAGCTAAGAAGATGAAGAAAAGGTTATGGTATGATGAGAAGAGAGCTCACCCAGCTGAGCAATTTGTGAAGCATCTTTGCTTCATTGATGTGTACCAGTTCAGGAATGCACTTCAAACAATGCACATTGCACAGAACAGGAACTATGAGTACCATAGAAATTGCAGTGACATGGTTATAGCACAATGCATAGATGAGACATGCCCTTTTTATGTAGCAGCTTCTCAGATTGCAAATGAGAAGACATTTACCATAAGGAAGCAGTATGTGGTGCACACTTGCCCTTCTGTGTCAGAGAACACAAAAGTTACTGCTAAGTGGGTTGCAAAATTTTGTGAGGAAGCAATCAGAAATGACCCATGCACAACAATCACTACTATAATTAACACTGCAAGAGCAAGTATGGAGTGGAAATATCAACCCACATGGCATATAGGGCTAAGAAGGCAGCAAAGAATGTTGTGCTAGGAGATCAGAAGGCCAAGTACACCAGGATTAGGGATTATTTTGCAGGCTGTGCTAAATACTAATCCAGGTTCAAGGTGTATAGTGACAACAAGACATCTGAGGGAGCAGATGGCATCTCCCTATTCCCACATCCCCGGATATGATTAATGCATGGAAGCTAAGGAATTGGGTACCAAGCAAAAACCCTAGGTTTCATGCATTATTCTTTTGCCTAAATGGATGCAAAGAAGGGTTTCTCAGTGGCTGCAGATCATTCATAGGTAATTCCTTGGTATCTAATGTGTGTTTTCCTAATGTGTGTTTTCAACTAGTTCCTGCTGACCTGTTAACTTGTTATAGGTCTGGATGGATGCTTCATAAACCTCACTACTGGTCAATAGATCCTTGCTGCTACTGGAAGATATGGGAACAATAATATAATTCCCATTGCTTTTGGAATTGTTGATAAGGAGTACACAGATTCCTGGACTTGGTTTCTGTATCAGCTGAAGGTAGCACTAGGTGGCCAATCTGGGAAGTTTGGCAACTACACAATAATTTCTGATAGGCAGAAGGTAATGAAATCCACTTGTGCTAGTTTTCATTTAGTTCTTTCTAGTAGTTACTTGCATTTAGGTGTAGCTACTTTCTGTACACAATCATTTAGTTCTTTATAGTAGTTAATTTCATATAGATGTAGTCACTAAGTTAGTCACTAAGCTTTACTTAAATTTACACATGGCCTGCTTAAAGCCATAAACAGAGTCTTTCCCAATTGTCCACAAAGGTTTTGCCTCAGACACATTTACCAGAACTTTCAAAATGCTGGGTTTAGAGGGCCAGAATTAAAGAAATACATGGATGAAGCAAGTTACTCATACACTGAACATGGTTATAATGTTGCAATGGATGAGTTGAAGAGAGAGTGTGAGGCAGCATGGGCTTGGCTTAGTAAAATCCCAAAGCACACTTGGGCCAGACATGCCATGGACACAAATTGCAAAATAGATTTAGTAGTTAACAACTTAAGTGAGGTTTTCAAGAAGTGGGTTCTAGATGTCAGGGCTAAGCTAATAAGGACCATGGTTGATGGAACTAGAACAAAGTTAATGGTCAAGTTTAATACAAATAGAACCAAGACTCAGACTGTCAGATGGGAGATTTGTCCAACATATGTAGAGAAATTGGAGGAAGCAAAGAAGTGGTCTAGAAACTGCCAATCATTGATGGCTAGCCCCAACCTTTACCAAGTTACTAGTGGGGAGAGAACATATGCTGTTAACCTAGCACATAGGACTTGTGGGTGTAAGAAGTGGGATATGACAGCAGTTCCTTGCAATCATGTTGTTTCTGCTATACACAAGGCTAAGCTTCAGCCAGAGGACTTTGTTGTTGATTTCTTCAAAAAACCTATGTACCTGGCAGCTTATAGTCCTATAATATATCCTGTATCTGGCCCTGACATGTGGCCAAGGACAGAAAGTTTGGACAATGAGGCTCCTGTTTTCAAAGAACACAAGGGCAGAGCACAAGCTAAGAGTAGAAAGGGCCAATTTGAGAAGTCAGCTCCCAAAGACACTTCAAGGATGGCCTCAATTACCTGCTCCAACTGTAATAAGGTGGGCCATAGGTACACCAATTGCCATGATGCTCTCAAGCCTGCACTTGCTATGAGAAAGAATAAACATCAGGTAACCACTCTGCTATGAGAAAGACTAAATTTGTTGTTACTTTGTTACTTACTAATATTAAACTACTTGTTTCATTGCAGCCAAGCACCAGCTCTTACCCACCTGATAGTAGAAGTACACCAGCACCAACAAGGATTGCAGCCTCTACTCCTGCCAGTCCAGCTCTAGCAAGGATTGCAGCCTCTACAGCTGCCACTGCTGGTGGATCATCAAGGAGGGCAACATCTGCTGCCAGTCCAGCTCCAGCAAGGAGGGCAACATCTACTGCTGCTCCAGCTAGGAGGTAGCCAGCTGCTCCAGCTGCTCCCAAGGGTAAGGCAACAACCAGAAAATCTTCATCATCTGCTCCCAAGAGTAAGGCACCAGCTGCTCCCAAGGGTAAGGCACTAGTAACCAGATCTTCATCAGCTGCTGCAAAGGGTTCATTCCTCCAAGACCAAGTGATGGTTCCCAGAGAGTCAGGAAGCCCAACAATAGAATGAAGGATTACTTGACTGCCTCTGGTGCAGAATGATGATGATGGTGATTTGGTTGTGTTGATGCTGTATCGAACTATGGCATTTTGGTTGTGTTGTGAAACTATGTTGTGTCGGTACTGTTCTGCTACTCCAGTTATGATCCTTCTGTCAAACTTTGGAATTCTAGTAGTCCTATGATGATCAACTGTTATCATCAATTTGTGTCAAACTATGGCATTCTAGTAGTACTATGATACTCTTGTGATGATGGTGATGGTGTACTCTCCATGCTATGATACTCTTGATGCTGTGATAGTCATGATGCTGTGATAGTCATGATACTGTGATACTCTTGATGCCTCGGCGTCGACAAAAAGCCAAAAAACCAAAACTTGACCCTACTTGATGCCTCGACGTCGACAAAAAGCCAAAAACCATCACTTGACCCTTGATGCCTCGGCGTTGATAAAAAGCGAAAAACCCAAACTTGACCCTACTTGATGCCTCGGCATCGACAAAAAGCCAAAAAAAAACCAAACTTGACCCTACTTGATGCCTCGGCGTCGACAAAAAGCCAAAAACCCAAACTTGACCCTACTTGATGCCTCGAC
>NC_057801.1:449940784-449975793 GCF_018294505.1 Triticum aestivum
TCGACGTTGACAAAAAGCCAAAAACAATCACTTGACCCTACTTGATGCCTCGGCGTCGACAAAAAGCCAAAATCCCAAACTTGACCCTACATGATGCCTCGGCGTCAACAAAAAGCCAAAAATCCAAACTTGACCCTACTTGATGCCTCGGCGTCGTCAAAAAGCCAAAAACTCAAACTTGACCCTACTTGATGCCTCGACGTTGATACGTCTCCAACGTATCTATAATTTACGAAGTATTCATGCTATTATATTATTTGTTTTGGATGTTTACGAGCTTTACTATATACTTTTATATTATTTTTGGGACTAACCTATTAACCGGAGGCCCAGCCCATATTGCTGTTTTTTGCCTATTTTAGTGTTTCAAAGAAAAGGAATTTCAAACGAAGTCCAAAGGGAATGAAACCTTCGGAGAGTTATTTTTGGAACGGAAGCAATCCAGGATACTTGGAGTAGATGTCAGGGATGCTTCGAGGTGGCCACCAGGGTCAGGGGCGTGCCCTACCCCCTGGGCACGCCCCCACCCTCGTGGGCCCCTCGTGGCTCCCCTGACCGACTTCTTTCACCTATATATATCCATATACCCTAAAAACATCGAGGAGCACAATAGATCGGGAGTTCCGCTACCGCAAGCCTCTATAGCCACCAAAAACCTCTCGGGAGCCCGTTCCGGCACCCTGCCAGAGGGGGATCCCTTATCGGTGGCCATCTTCATCATTCGGGCGCTCTCCATGACGAGGAGGGAGTAGTTCACCCTTGGGGCTGAGGGTATGTACCAGTAGCTATGTGTTTGATCTCTCTCTCTCTCTCTCTCTCTCGTGTTCTTGATTTGGCACAATCTTGATGTACCGCAAGCTTTGCTAATATAGTTGGATCTTATGATGTTTCTCCCCCTCTACTCTCTTGTAATGGGTTGAGTTTCCCTTTGAAGTTATCTTATCGGATTGAGTCTTTAAGGATTTGAGAACACTCGATGTATGTCTTGCATGTGCTTATCTGTGGTGACAATGGGATATTCACGTGATCTACTTGATGTATGTTTTGGTGATCAACTTGCTGGTTCAGTGACCTTGTGAACTTATGCATAGGGGTTGGCACACGTTTTCGTCTTGACTCTCCGCTAGAAACTTTGGGGCACTCTTTGAAGTACTTTGTGTTGGTTGAATAGATGAATCTGAGATTGTGTGATGCATATCGTATAATCATGCCCACGGACACTTGAGGTGACATTGGAGTATCTAGGTGACATTAGGGTTTTGGTTGATTTGTGTCTTAAGGTGTTATTCTAGTACGAACGGAAAGAATAGCTTCGTGTTATTTTACTACCATAATCTCTTTGTTTGTTCTCCGCTATTAGTGGCTTTGGAGTGACTCTTTGTTGCATGTTGAGGGATAGTTATATGATCCAGTTATGTTATTATTGTTGAGAGAACTTGCACTAGTGAAAGTATGAACCTTAGGCATTGTTTCCTAGCATTGGAATACCGTTTACGCTCACTTTTACCACTTGTTACCTTGCTGTTTTTATATTTTCAGATTACAAATACTCATATCTACCATCCACATTGCACTTGTATCACCATCTCTTCGTCGAACTAGTGCACCTATACAATTTACCATTGTATTGGGTGTGTTGGGGACACAAGAGACTCTTTGTTATTTGGTTGCGGGGTTGCTTGAGAGAGACCATCTTCATCCTACGCCTCCTACAGATTGATAAACCTTAGGTCATCCACTTGATGGAAATTTGCTACTGTCCTACAAACCTCTGCACTTGGAGGCCCAACAACGTCTACAAGAAGAAGGTTGCGTAGTACACATCAAGCTCTTTTCTGGCGCCGTTGCTGGCGAGGTGAGTGCTTGAAGGTATATCTTTAGATCTTGCAATCGAATCTTTTTGTTTCTTGTTTTATCACTAGTTTAGTCTATAAAAGAAAACTACAAAAAAATGGAATTGAGGGTGCCTCATATGCTTCATCTTTTTAATGTCTTTCGTGAAAATGATGGGAAGGGAAATTGTGCTCAAGTATTGGAAGAAGAATTACATAGAATGCTTGGCATAAAATATGTGAATGATAAGCATGGTTGCAATGTTGTTAGTATGAATTCTTTGAATACCCATGATGCTAATGATATGCAAAGCCACAAGTTTGGGGATGCTATGTTTGATGAATATGATATTTTTTGACCCCCAAGTTTTGATGAGCAAATTTATTATGATGAAAGCATGCCTCCTATTTATGATGATTATTGTGATGATAGCCATAAAGAATAAACATAACCATGAAACTTGTCATCATGCTTTTAATTTTCAATTGGATTATGCTTCACATGATAGTTATTTTGTTGAGTTTGCTCCCATTACTATTCATGAGAAGAAGTTTGCTTATGTGGAGAGTAGTAAAATTTATATGCTTGTGCATCATGAAAATAATGCTTTATATGATGGTTATATTGTTGAATTCATTCATGATGCTACTGAAAATTATTATGAGAGAGTATCATATGCTTCTACATATTGCAATAATATCAAGTTTCCTCTCTATGTATTGAAAATCTTGAAGCTATGCTTGTTTTGCCTTCCTATGCTAGTTGATTATTGTTCCCATAAGTTGTGTTCTAACAAAATCCCTATGCATAGGAAGTGGGTTATACTTTAATGTGCTAGTCATATTCTTCATGATGCTCTTTTTATGTTTCAATTCTTATCTTTTATGTGAGCATCATTGAAATCATCATGCCTAGCTAGGGGCGTTAAACGATAGCGCTTGTTGGGAGGCAACCCAATTTTATTCTTGACCTTTGTTTTTGTTCCTGTTTAGTAATAAATAATTCATCTAGCCTCTGGTTATATGTGGTTTTATGTTTTAATTAGTGTTTGTGCCAAGTAGAACCTTTGGGAAGACTTGGGTGAAGTCTTTGTGACCTTGCTGTAAAAAACAAAAACTTTAGCGCTCATGAGAATATCTACCATTTGTTTTACTGGAGAGTGATTTTAGGTTGATTATTTTTGAAGATGATTAATATACAAATTCCTCAGGTCTACCAATTTATTTCATAATTTTTGGAGTTACAGAAGTATACGTTTTATACAGATTACTACAGACTGTTCTAATTTTGACAGATTCTGTTTTCTATGTGTTGTTTGCTTATTTTGATGAATCTATGAGTAGTATCGGAGGGTATGAACCATAGATAAGTTGGAATACAGTATATATTACACCAATATGAATTTAGAATGAGTTCACAACAGTACCTAAGTGGTGATTTATTTTCTTATACTAACAGAGCTTACGAGTTTTCTGTTAAGTTTTGTGTTGTGAAGTTTTCAAGTTTTGGGTAAAGATTCGATGAACTATGGAATAAGGAGCGGCAAGAGCCTAAGCTTGGGGATGCCCAAGGCACCCCAAGGTAATATTCAAGGACAACCAAGGGCCTAAGCTTGGGGATGCCCTGGATGGCATCCCCTCTTTCTTCTTCATTCATTGGTAACTTTACTTGGAGCTATATTTTTATTCACCACATGATATGTGTTTTTCTTGGAGCATCATTTTATTTTTTAGTATTTGCTTTATGTTATTTAGAATAATGTTTTGCATCTATATTTTCAATAAAAATGTCAAGGATAGCCTTTACCATGCTTATTTTGCAAGTATACATGTTGCTGTTCCAAAACAGAAAGTTTCCCGCTGTTGAAAAAATTCCCTAGAAAAGTCAAAGAATCATATAACATTGAATTTTTTTTTGCATATTGAGCTCTGATAAATCTTCTACAGTGTAGTATTTTTCTCATAATTTTTGGAGTTAGGTAAGTATGGTGAATCTTGCATTCTTTACAGACTATACTGTTTTGGCAGATTGCTGTTATGTTTGCATTGTTTGCATATGTTTGCTTGTTTAATGATTCTATTTGAGGATAGGAGTATTAAATATGCAGAGACATTCAGTATTCAATGTTGAATAATATTTTTTGTGATTTGTTACAGTAGAAAATGATAAGGTTTTTCCATTGGTTTATACTAACTTATCTCACGAGTTCTTGTTGAGTTTGGTGTGGATGAAGCTTTCGGGATTTAGGAAACCGAGATATAAAAGGAATTAAGGAGACAGAAAAGCTCAAGCTTGGGGATGCCCAAGGCACCCCAAGATAATATTTCAAAAAGTCTCAAGCATCCAAGCTTGGGTATGCCCCGGTAGGCATCTCACCTTTCTTCTTCAACAATTATCGGTTAGTATCGGTTGAACCTAAGTTTTTGCTTCTTCACATGAGTGGTGCTATCCTTGCAATGAAATTTTATTTTGTTTTGCTCGCTGTTTGAATAAAGTACTTAAGATCTGAAATACTTAAATGAGAGAGAGTCCTCGCACAACTAAATAATTATTTGACTACTCATTGATCTTCACTTATATCTTTTTGGAGTAGTTTGTCATTTACTCATGTGCTTCACTTATATCTTATGAGTAAATGGTTGAATGATTTGAATATCATAACTCTGAAATTATATATGTTTCATATGCTTATCCTATGGGGAGTAATGACTTCACATATAAGAAGTAGAGGTGGTAAATTTATTGAATGTTAGCAAACATTGTATTGGTCACTTGAACAATTCATGAAAGAATATTGAAGGAAGAGAGATTTCACATATAAATATACTATCATGGACATCTTTTGTAATTGTGAGCACTCATTAAAATATGACATGCTAAAAGGTTGTTGTTGGACAAGGAAGACAACATAATGGGTTATGTTTTCCTATATCTAAAAAGTTATATTGTCTTGGATCATCCAACATGTTGAGCTTGCCTTTCCCTCTCATGCTAGCCAAATGCTTTGCACCAAGTAGAAATACTACTTGTGCTTCCAAACAACTTTTAAACCAGTTTTGCCATGAGAGTCCACCATACCTGCCTATGGATTGAGAAGATCCTTCAAGTAAATTGTCATCGGTGCATGCAATAAAAATTGCTCTCTAAATATGTATGATCTATTAGTGTGAAGAAAATAAGATTTATACGAACTTGCGATAGGGAAGAAATAAAAGCGACGGACTGTATAATAAAGGTCTTTATCAGAAGCGGCAATATAAAGTGACGTTTTTTTGCATTAAGATTTTGTGCATCCAACCACAAAAGCGCATACAATATCTGTTTCCCTCTGCGAAGGGCCTATCTTTTACTATTATCTTCTACCCTTGTACAGGAGTCATGGTGATTATCACCTTTTCTTTGGCAAGCACTTTGTGTTGGGGTGATCTGGATATATATATATATATATATATATATATATATAGATACATACATATATCCACTTGGATGTAGGCATTCATAAATTATTATTGTTGACATTACCCTTGAGGTAAAAGGTTGGGAGGCGAAACTATAAGCCCCTATCTTTCTCTGTGTTCGATTAAAACTTTGAACCCATAAATATCACATGAGTGCTAGCAATTGTGAAAGATTAAATTATAGTTGAGTATGTGGAGCTTGCTAAATCAAAGCTCTGACATAGACCCTTCCTAAAAATAAGATGAATTGCAATTGTTTGATGACTGAGAATGAAGTTTGCTAGTTTTCAAGAAAGTTTATGGTCTATGCTTTAAACATGTCAATAGCATGTTACTTGATCATGAAAAGTTTTATGAGATGAGCTACTATTATGACATGTAATGATGCTAGAAAAGGTGATTGAAATTATCATTGATCAAACTTGTGCACCTGCTAGCATTCACACTTCATAAATTATTTCTTTTATCATTTACCTACTCGAGGACGAGCATGAATTAAGCTTGGGGATGCTGATACATCTCCAACGTATCTATAATTTATAAAGTATTCATGCTATTATATTATCTGTTTTGGATGTTTATGGGCTTTACAATATACTTTTATATTATTTTTGGGACTAACCTATTAACCGGAGGCCCAACCCATATTGCTGTTTTTTTGCCTATTTTAGTATTTCAAAGAAAAGTAATATCAAACGGAGTCCAATCGGAATTAAACCTTCGGGGGAGTTATTTTTGGAATGGAAGCAATCCAGGAGATTTGGAGTAGGCACCAGGGAAGCTTCGAGGTGGCCCCGAGGGACAGGGGCGCGCCCTACCCCCTTGGGCGTGCCCCCACCCTCGTGGGCCCCTCGTGGCTCCCCTGGCCGACTTCTTTCACCTATATATATCCATATACCCTAAGAACATCGAGGAGCACAATAGATCAGGAGTTCTTCCGCCGCAAGCCTCTGTAGCCACCAAAAACCTCTTGGGAGCCCGTTCTGGTACCCTGCCAGAGGGGCGATCCCTCACCGGTGGCCATCTTCGTCATCCCGGCACTCTCCATGACAAGGAGGGAGTAGTTCATCCTTGGGGCTGAGGGTATGTACCGGTAGCTATGTGTTTGGTCTCCCTCTCTCTCTCTCTCTCTCTCGTGTTCTTGATTTGGCACGTTGTTGATGTACCGCGAGCTTTGCTACTATAGTTGGATCTTATGATGTTTCTCCCCCTCTACTCTCTTGTAATGGATTGAGTTTTCCCTTTGAAGTTATCTTATTAGATTGAGTCTTTAAGGATTTGAGAACACTTGATGTATGTCTTGCATGTGCTTATCTGTGGCGACAATGGGATATTCACGTGATCTACTTGATGTATGTTTTGGTAATCAACTTGCGGGTTCAGTGACCTTGTGAACTTATGCATAAGGGTTGGCACACGTTTTCGTCTTGACTCTCTGGTAGAAACTTTGGGGCACTCTTTGAAGTACTTTGTGTTGGTTGAATAGATGAATCTGAGATTGTGTGATGCATATCGTATAATCATGCCCCCGGATACTTGAGGTGACATTGGAGTATCTAGGTGACATTAGAGTTTTGGTTGATTTGTGTCTTAAGGTGTTATTCTAGTATGAACTCTATGATAGATCGAACGGAAAGAATAACTTCGTGTTATTTTACTACAGACTCTTGAATAGATCGATCAGAAAGGATAACTTTGAGGTGGTTTCATACCCTACCCTAATCTCTTTGTTTGTTCTCCGCTATTAGTTGCTTTGGAGTGACTCTTTGTTGCATGTTGAGGGATAGTCATATGATCCAGTTATGTTATTGTTGTTGAGAGAACTTGCACTAGTGAAAGTATGAACCTTAGGCCTTGTTTCCTAGCATTGCAATACTGTTTATGCTCACTTTTACCACTTGTTACCTTGCTGTTTTTATATTTTCAGATTACAAATGCTCATATCTATCATCCATATTGCACTTGTATCACCTTCTCATCGCCGAACTAGTGCACCTATACAATTTACCATTGTATTGGGTGTGTTGGGGACACAAGAGATTCTTTGTTATTTGGTTGCAGGGTTGCTTGAGAGAGACCATCTTCATCCTATGCCTCCCACGGATTGATAAACCTTAGGTCATCCACTTGAGGGAAATTTGCTACTGTCCTACAAACCTCTGCACTTGGAGGCCCAACAACGTCTACAAGAAGAAGGTTGCGTAGTAGACATCAGACGTCGACAACAAGCCAAAAACCACCACTTGACCCTACTTGATGCCTCGGCGTCGACAAAAAGCCAAAAACCATCACTTGACCCTACTTGATGCCTCGACATCGACAAAAAGCTAAAAAAACCCAAACTTTACCCTACTTGATGCGTCAGCGTCGACAAAAAAGCCAAAAACCCAAACTTGACCCTACTTGATGCCTCGACGTCGACAAAAAGCCAAAAATCATCACTTGACCCTACATGATGCCTCAACATTGACAAAAAGCCAAAAACCCAAACTTGACCCTACTTGATGCCTCGGCGTCGACAAAAAGCCAAAAACCATCACTTGACCCTACTTGATGCCTCGGCATCGACAAAAAGCCAAAATCATCAATTGCAAACATCTTACTTAAGATAACATTAACCAGCTCTAAATACCAACACATTCAGCACTAGTTCAAATCCATACATAATCATAGCTTGACATTCACCACTAGTTCAAATACCACCAAATTCAGCACTAGTTCAAATGCAAACATCTTACTTAAGATTGCATATCCATAGTTCAGGAGTACTCATAGTTAATAGAATTTAAACTACTATCATTACAACAAATGCCAAATCACACCCTGCAAAAGGTCAGCAAATGCCAAATGATATTGCCCATTCTTTCTCTTGCACTTCTTATCCATTTATGATGGCCTTTATCCCCTCCAGCTTCACATTGCTCTCTTCAACTGTCTTCTTGAGCTCATCAATGTGGATCTGCAAATTCTTCCTCTCTTCAGCTAGCTTCAACTTCATGTTCCTAATGACAGTAGCATGAGCAGCTGTTATGTTCTTCACAGTGTCATACTTCTCCTGCAACTTGGTGGTTTCAGCATCTTTCCTTTGTATCACCGCCCTCTGCTCTTGGGCATCCATAAGTGCATTGACATCTTCAACCAACTTCTCATAGGCTGCCTGGAGTTTCTTCTTCTCTTGTGTCAGGTCATGAACAACAAATGAATGCATCGGATATTCCTCAGTCCTGTCTATCTTAGTCTGTTCATACATAGACCATAGCTTGGATAGTGCATTCTCAAGGGTATTGGGCCAAGATGGATCAATCCACTCTACTAGTCCATAGTTTTTACCTTCCTGAAAAAACAATATTAACATAAAGAATTACATGACAGTGACTTGCTTACAATGATAGGCTAGATTACTTTATAATAAAGAGTACTCTTATAATAAACAATGCTGGTGTGCTAACCCATGAATCTTTTGTCCTAAAATAAGCTAACATGGCAGCGTTAACAAAATGACCTAACTAAACAATGTTGCCAGATCCAGACTAAACAATGCTGGTGTGCTAACCCATGCATCTTCTCTCTTAAAATAAGCTAACCTGGCAGAGTTAACAAAATGACCTAACTAAACAATGTTGACAAAACCAGACTAAACAATGCTGGCAGAGTAAACAATTAATGAATTCACTGTCCAAACTTCACAATATAATACAATGCCTGCTGGAGTGCCACATTACATGTCCATAGCAAACAAATGACAGATCTGTTAAGTTAATCAACAACTTCCCCAAATATAAATGCCTGCTAGTGCAAACAAATGACAGATCTGTCATAGTTAAGTTGGAAGCATACCTTCTTTGCACAACAAAGAAGCCTCCTGCCTGTGTGAATCCCTTCGAAGGCAACACGCCTTTCTGCTACCTTCCCGTGTCCATGGCACAAAACATACATATCTGTCTCAGGGCCCTCGAAATCTGAGTCTTCTGTGCTAGCAGGAACCTGGAGTGCAAAGGAATGACAGAGATTTGGTCCATTGTTTGAAAAGAAGATCATTCGAGAAATCCCCAAATATCAAACCCTAACCCTAACTCTGAGAACTGACCTTAATGGTGCCGTCGTCGGAAGCTGAGCTCATGTACTCCCTGGTGTGCTCGTTGCTATCCGACCCATCACTCCACGGCACCATGGCGCTACGGCGGCGGCGACGGATGCGGCGACCAAGAACAGAGCGAGAGCGAGAAGAGAGCGAGCGAGCAGAGTGGAGGAGTAACGATTCGCGCTTTTGACTGCTAGGACCGAACGGCGGCCGTCTAACACCGTCTGTCGGCTGTCGGGACGGCCTGGAGTGCCATGTAGGCGAAAAACGGGACCGACCTGTCATAAACTCACTTAACTCGGCCCGATCCGGCGATTAGTGGTTTTTGCAAAACAATTACGCTAGACGTGGTGCTTTCTGCAACGATTCTGTATCCTAGTGTTTTTCGCAAACCTAACCCTCAAAGTGGTGGTTTTATGCAATTTACTCACTCCCGCACGTCGCTCCGCATAGGGCTGCTATCCAGTCGCTGGGCCCGCCTCCCACATGAGCTCCCTTCCCTCGTCTTGAGGGTCGGCGACATACTACCGCGGCGCTACCGCCGATGGGTCCTCCTCCACAGTGACATTTATCATAAGGGAACTCATATACTGTACAGACTAGACGGCATAAAGGAGCAGCTGATACCAGCGCTGGGCCATGCGCACCTTGTCCAGATCCGTCAATAGTCTCTTGGACGCCCAAGCTCGCCGAAAAGTTGATAGGCTGAGGCTCGAGTTCTTCATTACCCACAGCACAGCCTGCATGAACTGGCTCATTTCCAAGGCCATGGATGCCTGGGGGATCAATGAACTCGAGGCTGTTGCTAAGCCAACTCACTGGCATCAAACAATCCACACTTTTCCCAGTCATGGCCTCTGCCAAGATCCCCGCTCCTCATCCCCGAGGAGCCTTAAGCTTGGAGGTTGCCTGCTCCCGTTGCTGCACGAGTACAACGCGCTCTGTATGCTCGTTCTGCACGACATACCGGAGTTGTCCGGGGCAGCCTACAAGTGCATCTTCACCTCATGCACGCGGCTACTGGTGCTGCACCTCGACTCCTACAGTTGCACTAAGGATAAGGTCGTGGTGGTGGATGTCCCCAGCTCAGAGATTAGAGAGCTCGTCGTCCACGAGTGCAAATTCTTGATGTGCCTCAGGGCACTTCCCAAACTCGACAGCCTAGCCTCGATCGAGACCGGAGTGCACTTCGAATCAACTTCATTTCCCTGCCTCAGGCGATGGAACCTCGCATGTGACATCGGTGTCAGATTGGACGGATTACGCCAATACTTTGTGGAGCACCTAGAATTGGATTTGTTTCTTGAATGCACCCCGGATATAAGCGACTTGATTATCTGCTTCACCGGACCTGACAGATGGATCGAGCCGTCTAGCTCCCCGTCGTCATTATTGTTACCTAACCTCAGGCGGCTGCTGGTCGCCGATGTGCCTTCGTCCTGGGATGTGTCATGGCTCAAGTCATGGCCCCATCTTCTCCTTGAGATGGCACCCTCCCTCGAGATCTTCCACATTCACATTGCCCCTTGCATGGAGGAGCTGGGTGATGAGATATCCTGGCAGCCCGCAAAGCTTCGGCGGCATTAACTCAAGGAATTTGTAATGTGTGGTTTTGAGGGGATGCAAAGGCAGATTTACCTAGTCAAGTTTGTCATGGGAGTATGTACGGCACTGCGCCATGTCGCCATGTTCAAGAGTGGACATGCTCTGGATAAGGGGCACTGGGACTGGGAGATGGTGACGCAGCAAAGCACGTGGGCTGAAGAAGAGAAGGGCTCGTTGCTGGAGCAGATCATGGGTGGAGTTTCTTCCTCCACAACTCCTGTTCAACTGAACTTCGGCTGATGCACTCATGTTTGGTCACGTCTCCCAAAGCCCCTTGCATCCACAATGACACCTGTGTAAATCTCTATTTTATTGGGTGTAATTATATTCTTTGTCACCCAAAAATAGTGTGTTAGATGGTGGTTTGGTTTTCTCAACGCTGCGTGCATTTCAATGGAACTATGGATAGTTTACTTGTTAAACTCACATTGTTACGGATTGTAAGCTTCTCTTCCTCCCCTATCCCTTGGTGGCCAGGGTAAACTGATGCGGAGCATCCTACGGTCATCCTCATGGACCAACCATTGCCTCCCTAAGTACCAACCGGACCAATGACACAAGCACGTGCAAGAGCTCTCGAAACCGAGGTGACATCTCTCCTTTGTGATATTCCGTATGACCCGCACGAGACATGGTTACTACCTAAGTCCGGAATGCTATGCATGATCAGGTATCAAGAAGACCCTCTCGGAGATGCTCATGAAGGTGGACAAGTCCCCAAGTTCACGGATGAAGGAGATCAACAGAAGGAACTAAAGGAGTCCCTAGGACCCGGAAATCCGACCCCAAGACCCGGACATCCGACCCTTGAAGAGCGCAGCCCAGCCGCAGGCCATGAGCCGAGGCTACAGGGCCCGGACATCCGGCCTAGCCCCGGACATCCTGCCCGACTGGCCCGGACATCCGGCGCCAGCCCAGAAATCCGGCCCCCACAGTCCAAGAAGCAACCGAAGTCGCCCAAGGCCGACCCCGGACATCCAGCACCACCTCGAAGGCCCGGACATCCAGATGAGCCTCGGAAATCCAACCCCATCTTCACCGAACACAAGTACATGCCAGCCCAGACATCCCCCTGCCCCGAACATCCGACCCCTCCTCAAAGGTCCGGACATCCGGCCTAACGCCCAGACATCCGGCCCCTCCTTCCTGCGTGTAGTGCATCTGGGCCGAAGCCCATGTACACCTTCGCCCCCTAGACTATATATGCTCCACCTCCACCTACGTGTTAGGGTTAACAAAGGATTAGCTCATTTACGAGATAGAGCTTTGCTCATCCGCTTGTACCCCTACTCCATTGGAGACCAAGGCCTCCTCGGAGAAAATCCCCCAAGTGGATTCATGACCCCGTCTAGGGAAGATCCCCTCGTGGATTCAAGACCCCATCTCCTCCTGGAATGGGAAGAACTAGCTACCTTTGTATCCCCCTTTGTTGGATTTTGGTCGTGTATCTCTCCATGTGTATGTGGATCTAGCACATGTGTGATCGTTTCTCATTGATTTGAGTGTTTCCTCTCGTCTCCCTCGTGTTTTTCACTTGTGTGTTCATCGTGTTCTTCGGGCATCCCCCTCCAAGTCGTGAAAGATCAGCCCCTAGGGTTCCACCCTACATCATCTTGGTACCAAAACCACGTTGATCATGATTTTGGAGTCCCTACCCCATAGTTTTCTAGCTTGATTTTGCTTTGATTTTGTCCCAATTTCGAAAACCCCCACCAAAATAGCCCCCATTTTTTGTGATTTGTTGGTTGGATGGAGTTTTGTTGATTTTGATCCATGGATTTGATGTGTTAGTAGTAGATCTAGCTTCCCCAAATTTCCCCCCAATTCCATCCACATAATTCCACAAATTTTGCCCCGAAATTTTCATTTCCCCATCTTGTTCATCGAGTTCGTCCAGGATTTTGGAGCCCGGACATCCGGCCTCCCGCAACAACTCCTCTTCCACCACTTCTTTTTTCCGCCTTACTTTCGCCAATTTTGCCCGGGTTTCTACCATTACTTCTGCATACCACCACCGCCTTCCGCAACCACCATCACTTACCCGCTACAACCTCCGACAATTTTGACATGCTTTGTCCGTTGAGCAATTTGAGCGCGGTTTCCATTTCCTAACGTGTTTCGGCTACTTAGGAACGGTTCGACATCGACATCACCGCCGCTCATCTTCGTCACCGACATCGACCACTTTACCATTTTGACACAATCAACCATACGCAAGGATGGTAACTTCGACAACACCATTGTATACTCCCCTTGCCATTTCATTGTTAACCCCTAGCCCATTATGCATCACTTGCCTATTGAGACTAGCCATTGAGTTTTGCCGGCAACACTTGTGCACATTAGATCATCGCATACCATATCAGCTTGGTAACATAGTATCATCCCTTGTGTCACAAGCTTGTTCCCGCATATACACAATTGCTATCTTGGTTTGTGCATTTCGCATAGTGGCATTACAAAAAAGAGAGAGAAACAAAAGCTTCTAAGCAAAGAGACAACAAGGAGCTTGTAAATAATAGCCATAGCATCATACCACATTGCATATAAGATTGTCATATCCAATCATCTTGAGAGGATCACCGGGAATCATACATACATAGCTTACTTGGGATAGAACTCGCTTCGTTTCTCATAAGTTTTGTGCACAAGTTTCGTATCTTGCCTATTGAGCAATCGAGATAGCATCTCTCTAGTGTTCTGCAACAAGAGCATTTTCCGTGGATTCTACATTTTGAGCTCGTTCCTTGGTTGCATGACCCCATTTATCTATCCGTGTGTGTGTTTCCATGTGCCACATTTTTCTACTAGTCTACTTGTTTCACTCGCAAATTTGTGAATCTCTTTTGACATTATTGACTCTTGCTAAAAAATGCATAAATTTTGTGCCACCATCCTCACCAAGCTACTCCAAAGACATTATTTGTGTAGGTGTGGGAATCCACAAGATCCGGTACCAACTATGCTATTTCCATAATACATTATCGAGTGATCATTGATCCATCTTCAACATCAGATAAGGTATATTTGGTCTAGTTCTTTCCTTTCTTCCACTCACATATTTGCTTGGCATGATGGATAGGCCAACCATTCTTCGAATCCACTCTTCATTGAGAAAGAAGAGGACCCGAACAACTACATCACCAAGAACCACCTTTTCGGCACGCAAAGAGCTTTGCACCAAGAGAATGAAGCATTAGGCGACCGCATCGATCAACTCGCCTCTGACTTGCGACAAACTGAGCAACATACAAGGGACTACTTCGACACATCGATGGCATCTCTAAAGGAATACCTATGAGCCGTGATGGCCAGTCGCTCTTGCACCACTTCGTCATCATCAAGACGGCGCCATTCAAGTCACTACTATTCAGGCACGTCTTCGAATGCAAGTCCACCACGAGCTCGTCTGCATCATCGCCAAGACCATAAAGAGTACCAAGCTTCACGAAAACCATTTCATGGCAATGGTTTACAAGGCCGCCTCTGGGAACGTGAACGACTATGTCGCCAAGCTAATGATCCTGCAGTCCAAGAGCAAGCTCCACAACGCCAAGATCACCAAGAGAACCAAGATGATGACACCCTTTGACAAGAGCAACAATGATGCGAGGAACAAGCCCTTGAATCCCAACATGCTCTACGTGAATCAGCTCAAGCCGTCAATGAGCAAAACCGCCAAGTACGTCTATAAGAAGAGGGCCTCCAACGAGAACGACAAGAAGAAGCCAGACGCCTTGAGGAGTGCCAAGAGATGAGGAACCGTGCAAGAATTCCATGTCCTCTACGTCAAGCTAATCAAGAGGAGAAGGAGGATCAAGAGGTTCAAGAACCTCCACCATGGCAAGAACGTCTTCAAAATCACAACCGCCCACGCGCATTGAAGAGCAATGCTACGACAAGCTCAAGTTCACCACGCCCAAGTTCTCCGGAAGAAATGATCCCGAAGACTACCTTTCATGGGCATTGAAAGTTGACAAGATCTTTCGCTTGCACAACTATGAAGAGGAAAAGAAGATTGCCATGGAATCTCCTGAGTTCCAAGACTATCTACTCATTTGGTGGGAGCAAGTTATCGACCGACGCCGAGAGAAAGGCGAACCACCCATCACCACATGGAATCACATGAAGATGTCATGCGAGCGCGCTTTGTGCCCACTTACTATAGCCGCAACCTCTTCAAGAAATTGAAACTTCTCAAGCAAGGCACCAAGTCCGTTGAAGAGTATTACACGGAAATGGAGATTGCAATGATACGAGCCAATGTCACGGAAGATGAGGTGCAAACCATGGTAGGTTTCTTGAATGGCCTCAATCATCCTATCAAGAAGATCACCGGCATCCAACCTTACTCTAACCTCCTCGAGCTAGTGCACCAAGATACCAAGGCGGGCGACAAGTGCAAGATGACTACAATTACGCCAAGTACTCTTCCAAGAACTATGGCTCCTTAAACCAAGCTTCAACGACTTCGTCGCCTTCTACCTCGACAAAAGCAACATCAAGCAACAACGACAAGTCAAGTTACAAGAAAAATTCGACACCTTCAAGTCGTCCTCCTACTACAAGCAAGTTCAAGCCAAGAGCTTCGTCATCAACAACTCCACCAGATGAGACCATCAAGACGAGTTCCATCAAATGCTTCACATGTCAAGGCCGAGGCCACAAGACATTTGAGTGCCCCGCTCGACGCACCAGGACCGCCAATGATGTCGGCACCTATGACTCAATGAGTGAGGAAGAAATGGAAGCCCTTGAGCACATGGCCATGCAACGATGCATGAATGAAGATGCAGATGACCAAGTCTTTTGTGACAATGATTTGAGCCCCGCTCTCGTTGTCTCCAAGGTCTTGACACTTCAACATCAACAAGAAGAAGACCAATGTTGCCACATCTTCCACACCAAAGTTGGCATCAATGGTCGTTCCGTGAAGGTCATCATCGACGGAGGAAGTTGACACAACTTGCCAAGCGAAGAGCTATGTTCTAAGATACAATTGATCAAGATGAAGCATCCTCGCCCCTACATGGTCCAATGGTTTAGCGACCCTAGCACCATCCAAGTGGAGCACACCATGCAAGTATCCTTCAACATCGACGCATATGAAGGCACCTTAGAGTGTGATGTGGTTCCCATGTTCGTTTGCCATCTCCTACTTGGATGACCTTGGCAATTCGACCGCGATGTCATCCACAATGGGAGAACTAGTCAGTATAGCTTCAAGATGAAGGGAAAGGAGTACACACTATGACCAATGTCGCCAAGTCAAGTGATCGCCGACAAGCAAGCATCTACCCATCATGGAAAGAATAGTGAGAGAGTGAGCCACACAAAAGAGAGTGAGCGCCACAAGCCAAAAATGAGTGCCTCCATGATGAGCGACAAGAAAAACTTAGTTCTCTTAGCCACCAAATGAGAGATGAGAGAAGTGTGTGCGAACCCATCTAGTGTCATACACTATGTCCTATTGTGCAAGGACGAAGCGGCACCGACTAACAATTCTCACAGTCTACCTTTAGTGTTGTCTCGTTTGTTGCAGGAATACAAGGACGTCTTCCTTGATGAGCTGCCTCTAGGACTACCTCCACTACGAGGCATTGAACACCGCATCGACCTCATATCCGGCACAACCCTACCGAACAAGGCACCGTACCATGTCAACCCAGACGAGAAAAGAAATCCAAAGGCAAGTACACCACCTCATTGAAAATGGACATGTACGTGAAAGCTTAAGCCCTTGTGCCGTCCCCGTTATTCTTATGCCAAAGAAACACTACAAAAAAGACACATCCATGACAATATGGCCCGAATGGAAAAAATTATGTCATGGTTACGACACTTCTATGACGATAATTGTGACAAAAACATGTATCATCATAGATGTGGTGGACTCCTACTTCTATGACAAAAAACATGACCTAAAATGGGCTTTTTGTCTTGGGCGGGCCGGGAACGCACCTACATCACATTCTTTGGGTCGTCCATGACATAGAAAATCATGGTGGAAGTGAGGGCGAGGAAATTTTCGTGGAGTTCCCGGTTATGGTGGGTGGTCGGGGTAGAGCGATGCAGTGTGGTTTGCACATTTATCTCTCGTACGCACGCCTGGTGCGAGCCGTGTTGCTATAACTGAACCCGAGCGAGAGGCGTTCGCTTACTGAACCTGAGCGACCACCTGCTATGTACTGAAGCCGATCAATCAATCCCTTCGCTGCTAACTGAACCCACCGACTCCTTCGCTGCTAACTGAAGCTACTGCTGCTGACTGAAGCAGATCGAATCCCCATGCGAGACATAGCTAGCTAGCTAGTTGGATTGCCTCTGTATGAACAGTGTCCGTTACTGCCGCGTGTGATACATAGAATGAGTCGAGATGTGGTGTGTCCAGTCGGTTGGTTGGCTATGGATGAACAGTTCCCGGTGGGGGTTGGATGAACAGGACCCCAGCCGTGTGTAGGCGCTGCCACTAGATGAACAGGACCCCGTGGTAGTAGGCGGTTGCCGCTGGATGAACAGGACCCCGAGGAGGCCGCCACACACCATATCTAGTTGGGGTGGATGAACAGGACCCCGTGGAGGCTAGATGGACAGTAGCTGATGGAGGATGGATGAACAATAGCCCATGGATGAACAACGGTTGGTGGAGGCTGGAAGAGGCTGACGGTGGATGAACAGTAGCAGGTGGAGGCTGGAGGAAGTTGATGGTGGATGAATTGTAGTCCGTGGAGTCCCGTTTTGTGGTACACCACACCCATCCTGATGAACATGACCCCGTTTTGATAGTACGCGCTTGAAGGGAAGTCTATTTCCTCCATTTTGCGGTATGCCAGACCCCTCCCAATCAAAAGGACCCCGTTTCATTTTGTCCAATTTTTTTTTAGAATTTTTAGAGTCACAAAAGTATGGTCAAAGTTCAGATTGCTATAGGCTCCTGTTTTTGACAGATTCTATTTTTGATGCATTGTTTGCTTGTTTTGTTGGAACTATCACTACTGCAAGATGCTCCTAATGCGACACTACGATCTAAGACCCTTTGTTGAAAATGTGTGTCGGCGCAACAAACCCTAGGTATGTTGCCCTGACTGTGCATAGGCACGGGAACAAAATTATGGCATCAGGCCATGCCAGAGTACAAGAGACCAAGGTCTTCGAAGGACCAGCATGCAAAACAAGAGGACCAAGATCAAGCTAGAGAAGCAAGATACCGTCAGGATAAAAGCCTCCCTTGCCGGGCAAAAGGGCTTGACAAGGGCAGATCCACCCCCAGAAGAAAGCGACCAAGACGTCCCGGCAGGGCCCGCGGGACTCACGGAGGTAAGAAACACCTCATTAACCACTTCCCCACGACCCACATCGTCGATAAATGCGGTGTCAAGCCGCAAAGTGATTAAGTGGCAGCCATTCGCCACATGGCAGCCTCTTTCTACAAGAAAACCTACAGGTGACACCCGTCCTGCGACGTGTTGAACAAGCTGGCGTGGAGCTAGCAAAATAAGCCCGACAAGGCTTGCCAGCGAGCAACAATGTGACATTGAGCGGTGCATTTAATGCGCTCTGTCAGCCTGCAAAGTTAGGTATGATAGCACTGTTTGCTATCTTATCAGTACATAATGACATATTTGCCATTGTGGTGACCCCTTAACCTCCCATGGCAATCGTAGAAAGGGTTCACGAGGTTGGGAAGTTAGACACCCATACGCACGTAGCCGCTGCCACCCCTGCCGGGCAAGTGTACTATGCTCCACCACCATTCTTCCACCATCAATCCACCAAAGCAGGAGTAGGGTTTTAAGCCTCGCGGCGGCCTGAACTTGGGTAAAATTGCTTGTGTGATCCCTGCCGTGCTGCCCCACGCTCCTATGCTCTTTGTGCAACGTGACATCCCCACTGCCAAACCAAAAAGGGCCCCCTTGGTCCCGTAGGTGGCCATGGTTTCCGTGACATCTTTGGCGCGCCAGGTAGGGGGATCGCTTGCGTGAACCTGAAAGCGTGCACAGCGCGTCATCTTCATCGCCGTCTTCATCTTCGACGGCGCCACCAATCATGGCGCCCAAGAAGATGTTCGGTGTTTCGGCTCACTCGTCCACCTCAAAGGCTCTGCCACCTGCAACTACCAATGTTGCGGGAGGTACGAAGGCACGCGAGGATGTGGACGCCGCCGACGATGTGGTCGGAGTAGGCAGCACCGTCACCATTTCCCCTGCAGTCGAAGCAGGAGCAGGAGACACCGGGGGAGAGCAACATCAGCAACACCCTGATTACCACTCTCCACGAGGTACGAGTGGTGGAGCTACTTTGTCCACACCTCTTCCTCTTGCCGACGGGCACAGCCGCAGCGATGGCGCTTGGTCTGGGGCGAATCGCCGCCCTCCGGCTGCCCCTATCAAGGGAGCGACCACTGTGCGTGCGCCTTCCCTGGGCGACTCGACCAAGCCACTGCGCCCGATGGAGCCACTGGCCCTCAAGCGCCTTCGCTGCGCCACCATGCCATCCAGGTGGCCGCCCCGCAACAACGGGAGCACAGTACCGTCACCACTGGCACCATCAGAAGCTGAGCGACAGTACGATCCGCATCGTCATCACCCATGCCGAGCACGGCTACGGAGGCCATGGCGCGGGCTCAACTTTTACTCAGGTTTCACCGAGGCTGGGGGCTCACAGCGAGTCGGCCCGCCACGGCCTCCCCTTGCAATGACAATTGCTCATGCTGCTGGTCGTACGGAAGGGGCCACCCCCACGGTCTAGTACCCACCACGGCAACCAGCGCAAGCTCGACAGCATCAAGAACCTAATGACGTCTCGATGGCCTCTTATGATCCTCGAGTGCGTCCAGATCGACAGCAAGCCCCGAAGGGCAGGCGAAAGGAAGACGCGCGCGTTGCTGTTGAGCAACGCCGCGACGACCGCCGATGGACCAATGAGTGCAACGATCCTGACATCGACGAGCCTGCGCTCGATATCGGCGGGTGCCTATCTTTCGAGGTTGGGTGCCCTGCCTTTACTCGTGAGCTGCGGCAAGTCCGTTGGCCGTCCGTCCGCACGTTTAAGCCAGAGATACCCGAGAAGTATGATGGGAGGCTCAACCCAGAGGAGTTTTTGAGCATTTACACCATTGTCGTCCAAGCTGCCGGGGGAAGAGATGAGAAGGTATTCGCCAAGTACTTTCCTTTGGCTCTCAAGTCCAATGTGACGTCTTGGTTGATGCATCTACCGGAGAACTCCATTTTGTCATGGGCTGACCTTTGCCATGAGTTCATTGGCGCCTTCATAGGCAGCCATCAAGAACAAGGCTGACCCAGCGATTTGTAGCTTCTCCAGCAGAAAGAAGGAGAGACACTCCGCAAGTATTTGCAGAGGTTCAGCAGAGTCCACATGAACATCCTCCATCCTGAAGCTGTGATAGTCGCCTTCCGGTCCAATGTGCTCAACTGCAGGATTCGTTCCAAGATGCATGTACGGTTGCCCAAGACTGTGAAGGAGCTTTACACCCTAGTGGATAGTGTGCTCGGATGGAGGAAGTTACCCGGAGAGGAGGACTACATCAATATTGATTCAGAAGACGATAATGAATCCACCAGTCAGAAGAAGAGCAAGAAGCGCAAGGATAAGGCAGTGATGACTGTTGAAGGATCGGGTATGTCTAGTACCAGCAAGACAACCAAGGCCTAAGTCCCCGGCAAGGAAGCTGCCGTGTGTGTTGACTACTGGGAGGCTGCGGCTGCCGAGAAGGCCGGGAAAGGCGATGGGCTGTATTGCAAGATCCATGGGACCAAGGGACATGACCTTCAAGAGTGCTATCAAGTTGAACAACTTGTCAAGAGGCAAAGAGCTGAGTACGAGAAGCATGACAAGGAAAAGGGTCAGAATGTTGTTGGCGGTAAGGATTGAGGCGGTGAAGCAAATTGCCCCAGCAAACCTCTTCGGAATAAGGGAAAGCCTTCCAGAGATCAAGAGAAGTAAGCCTGTGATGATGAGAGTGGTGGAGGGGATAAAGAGGAAACCAGTGAGCAAGAGTTTAAAAAAGCCACTGATGCCATGTGCATTGATGGGAGTGCTTCCCTGCACACCTCTCACCGCCAACTCAAACGGTGGGCGCATGAGGTCAATGTCGTGGAACCAGCACCAGAGGCTCAGAAACCACTCAAATGGTCTCGCCCGCCCATCATCTTTGATAAAGAGGATCATCCCACTACAAAAAAAAACACATCCGTGACATTTTGGGCCGAACAAATTTTTTTCCTGTCATACTTATGACACTTCTATGACGATAATTGTGACAAAACCGGGTATCATCATACATGTGGTGGGCTCCTACTTCTATGAGAACAAATCATGACAGAAAATGGGCTTTTCATCCTGGGCGGGCCGGAGATGCAGCTGCATGACATTCTTTGGGCCGTCCATGACAGAAAAAACCATGGTAGAAGCGAGGGCGAGGAAAATATCGTGGAGTTCCTGGTTACGGTGGGTGGTCGGGGGCCGAGCGATGTGCGTTTCTCTCGTACCGTATGCGCGTGGGTGCGAGGCGTTGGGCTCTAAGCCTCTAACTGAACCCAAGCGAGGCGTCGCCTAACTGAACTCGAGCAATTGCACTGCAGGCTAAACATTACTGAACCCAAGCGATCGAGCGATTCCTTCGCTACTGCTACTAACTGAAGCCGATCAATGCTGCCTGTGGATGAACGGTGAGCGTTGCTGGGGGTTTGGATGAACAGTGAGCGTTGCAGCTGGGGGGTTTGGATGAACAGTGAGCATTGCAGCTGGGGGGTTTGGATGAACAGTTCCTGGTGGGGGTGGATGAACAAGACCCCGTGATTTCCTTTGGATGAACAGGACTTCGATCGATCGAGCCGGTTGGTGCTGGATGAACAGGACCCCGTGGATGGCTTGATGAAAAGGACGACCCAGTAGCCGGTGGAGTGCTGGATGAACAGTAGCCCATGGAGAGGGCTGGTTGAACAGTAGCCGGTGGAGTAGCACGCGTTGGAGGCTGGATGAACAGTCATAGGTGGAGGCTGGAGGAGGTCGACGATGGATGAACAATAGCCCATTGAGGCTGGAGGAGGTCGACGGTGGAGATGAATAGTATCCCGTGGAGTTTCGTTTTGTGCTACGCCACACCCCTCGCGATCAACAGGACCTTGTTTCGACCATAGGAGGTCCAACAGAAGTCCGTTTCCTCCATTTTGTGGTATGCCAGACCCCTCCCAATGAACAGGATCTCGTTTTGACCGTGGCCGGTAGAACACAAGGCCGTTTCCTCCGTTGTGCGGTACGCCAGGCCTCGTTTCCATCGGCTGTTCCGTCCAATCCACCCCGATGAACACGACGACGCATTCCGTTTCGACCCAGCCGGTTGGCTCCCCATGAACATGACGACGACGCAGTTTCTCCATTCCGATCCAGCCATGTACATGAGCCCTGGCTTTACATATGCGCGAGTAGGCGTTCGAGACCCCGCCCGTATGTACGTATGTGGCCGTATTTACTTTCTTGCACCCTGGCCACTGTACGTACGTGTACATGCTACGTGCGCACCTCTACTACGACACGTGCGTGTCTACATCGACCAGTATGTACGTACACGTTCGCGACTAGAATGACAACACTACTTACGCTTCGACCAGGTGGGTCCCGACTGTCAGGCACTTCCTTGCGTGTGAAGATGTAGCTAGTGGGTCCCAATAGTCAGGGGGCGAATCATTTTTTTTGCCCGGACGCACTTCCTTGCGTGCGAAGATGTAGCTGGTGGGTCCCAGCAGTCAGGGGGGAATGTTTTTTTCATGAAATATGGTGGATCATTCGGTGGGTCCCTGCTGTCAGGTGGAGGAATAATTATTTTGCGCGTAATAAGGAGGCACTTCCTTACGACCGCTGTGGACCCAGCTGTCAGCCTCTCCATGTACAGTACTCTTCCGATGGAAGTCGTTCCTTGACCACGTTGACCACGCCACGTCGAAAGCACCAGGGCGATGGATGACGGCGAGGCCTAGGAAGGGGACGACGTGGAGCTAGGGAAGACGCGATAGTGGAAGCCCACGCGAAGAGGAGTACGAGGGTTCACTAGTTCGGCTACGGTGCGAGGCTGCCGTCGCCGCAAGGCTTGGCCAGCGGTGGGAATAGTAGGGGGCGGTGAGGCCTCCGCGGCAGCATAGCTGGCCACGGGAGGCAGGAGCATGCGGCACGACCGGCGCTGCTTTGGGCGGCTGGAGCAAGAAAACCAGAGGTTGAAGAAGCATTACGGCCGTTGGATGGACATCGCACGGTCACTAGAGCTAGAATCGTTCATATTGACTAAGTTGACAAAGCCCTCCATCCCCTCAACTTAGTAGGTCCACAAGTCAGCCTCTCACCAAGGAGGTTCCCAGCTAGCAGAGGGAGTATTCATTTTTTTGTGCGTAATAAGGAGGCACTTCCGGTGGTTCCGAGCTGACAGCGGGGGGAACATTTTTTTGCGAAATACAGTGGCCCATCTGGTGGGTCCCAATAGTCAGGGGGGAAACATTTTTTCCCGAAATATGGTGGCCTGTCCGGTGGGTACCTACTGTCAGGTGGAGGAATAATTATTTTGTGCGCAATAAGGAGGCACTTCCTTGCGGCTGCCGTGGACCCAGCTGTCAGCCTCCCCACGTACAGTACTCTTCCGATGGAAGTCAGTCGTTGACCACATTGACCATGCCGCGCCGAGAGCACCATGGCGCTGGACGACGGCGAGGCCTAGGAAGGGGACGACGCGGAGCTGGGGAAGACACGACAGTGGATGCCCACGCGGAGAGGAGTATGAGGGTTCACTGGTTCGACTATGGTGTGAGGCTGTCGTCGCCGTAGAATAACATGGGGGGGGTGGGTGAGTGGAGGGATGTCCTGGTCAGCGGTGGGAGTAGTAGGGGGCGGTGAGGCCTCCGCGGCATTACAGCCGGCCACGAGAGGCAGGAGCAGGCAGCACGACAAGCGCTGCTTTGGGCGGCTGGGGCAAGAAGACCAGAGGTTGAAGAAGCGCTACCGCCATTGGATGGACATCGTACGGTCACTGCAACTAGAATTGTTTATATTGACTAAGTTGACAAAGCCCTTGGTACGCGTCAACTTAGTAGGCCCACAGGTCAGCCTCCAATACGGTGCGCCCCAGATGTCAGGGGAAGGAATCATTTTTTGGATGGCCGAAGCTAGAATATCCGAGATTGAAGAAGAAGCACGACATCCGTTGGATAGACATCCAACGACCACTACTGCTAGAACCGTGTGTTGACTATAATAACTTGACAAAGCCTTGCATACGCGTCAACTTCTTTTTTAGGGGACGCATCAACTTAGTAGGCCGACAAGTGTGTGGCAGAGAACTTATAGCCCATTTGCGATTTGTAAGAATGTACAACCCATTTTTGAATTCTAATGGAATTTACTATAGCCCATTTACAGTTTGTTAAAAGTACAACCCATTTTCTATCTAGGACAATGATTAATAATTTCAACCAACCGTACAAGACAGAATTCAATACAATTTCCCACATTTTGATGGGATCCGGAATATTTTTATCCCGAAATTTCTAGTCAGATTAAATATAAATTTGTATTACGTAAAAATCTAACAAAACATTGCGCGTGCAACAATTAAAAATCAAGATTTTCAAAATCCATAAATAATATTTTATAAACTAATTTTGTGTTTGGTGCATTTTTTATAGTTACTGCCCAGTTTTTATAATTACATCCCATTTTTTTAAAGCCCATTTTCCTGTTAAGCCTAATGCATCCCTCCTAGGAAAGATTTGCAGCCTAGCGGGGTGGAGAATAACAAGTTGACCTTGCCTGGGTATTCCTCAAAAAACGTATAGCTGGGCTAGCCATTTTCATCTTGAATAATACTAATATTTGGGCTGTATATCTGGCCAGGGCTAGACGGGCCACAGCCCGCCCAGTTAATACCTGCTCTCCTCTGAACAATAACGAAAATATCGCCAAGAAAAACTCTGCAGTGCTCACGCCTCAAAAACAAAAATACTACTCGAGCTGCTTGGTCCCAGCTGTCGGCCGCACCTTGTGCAATTCTCTCGTTTATATTGACTACATAGGTTGAAAATGGTGTGGAACAGTGATGTTAGGAAACCAGAAGGAAGCAAAAAATATCTAGTTGTACATAATAAGGAGGCACTTGCGTACATACGGCTATGGCCCTATTGGGTCCCTACTGTCATCCAGTCAAAATAAAGTCATCTCCTGAATCCTCATGTTCGTTGACCATGTTAACAATGCTCGGTGCCACGGCGAGTGCAACAACTCGTAGGACGATGGAGAGGGCCTAGCGGGCCCTTTGGATGGTTTGATACAACGCCCGCTGCTCATTCAGGAAGCTAGGATCATCGGACACCTATGAGCACCTTCGAGAGACTGAGACGGCATGAAACGGTAAGGCCGCGCTTGGGAGCTCTGGTTTATTTCACACCTGTATTAAGATACAAGTGTAATTTACTCTCATCGGAAACAACGCGTAAAATACAGGCATAATGAAACTGAGGGCCCTAGGTTTGTAAGTAAAACCGGCGGGTTACGCATGTAATTTGAGAGACCAGTGTATATTTTACTAGTCGAAATCGGCCAACCAATCGCTTTGCCCGAGACCATCTGCTTCTATTTACAAGCGTCAGTTTTACAAGCGGTTTTGGTTGGAAAACGACGATCCAATCACGGCCTAAGATGATGAGTTGGTCGGAAGATCATATGTTTTCACGTCTAACCTACCCGACTTGTCGTATAGGCTATGAATGAGACATAAGACGATGAACTTCTTAAGCACGGAAACAACAATAGAGGATGATCTTCTTAATAGGCAAATCACTGGCATTAGATTGACATGCAAAACAATAGAAAGAATTATTCTCAGGAGGCACGATGAACAGCTCATGAGACGACCAACATAAAATACAAATCTACCAACACGAATAGGAAATCCAATCTCGTTTTGTGCAGTTGCACTGAAATCAAGCAAAGTGTTTCGCGCAGTGAAGCAAAATGTCGTAATAGCAACAATTTGAATAGATACCCCTGTTTTAACAAAGGCAAAAAAGGAAACAATTACTTGCCGATAAAGGAGGATGAAACAAACAGTGACAGAAAGAAGCATATAACTTATCTTGATGGAAAACAAAGTAGGATAGTAGCATTTCTAAAACGGTTGCATTGATTCATATTAATAGAGACATTCTCTTAAAACAACATTCGTTAAAAAATGTAATTTACTTTTAACAGTGGCATTGCTTCAATTTTCCGGTGGCATTCTTAGATTAACAACAGCAAAATAGTTGTATGGGACATGGGACATGGGAAATGCCAGCACCATGTGCGTCCACCCGTATAAATGGGTGATGCAGAGTATGTAGCCAAGTAGCATATCTACGTTGGTCCCATATTTGGTCTCTTCGAACCTTTTTCCTATGCGAGGGAGCAAATCTAGTCCTGCACAAACTACTCGTCCCCCTAGTTTCTTTCCCTTTTCAATAAAGATATCGGTTCCTTACAGATGTGTGTACTGGGTTACCCCCCTTTTTCCTTTTTCGACCAACAAAGCGGCTGGATAGCCAGTCTATACTACTTTCCGTCCCTCCTTTCCTCATTGAACCACATCCTAGATTTATGCTCCACCCCACCGCACCCTTCTTTCCTCTTTGAACGAAGACATAGATTCGACTACAGATTGAAAAAGATCCACATGCAGCTAGAGCAATGACGGTTTCAAAGAAACTTATACCTTAGGGTCGTCGGGATGTGGCAAGGCCTATGGCGGGAGGCTAGATCTGCCCACACTACATACGGCAGCGAGGAAGAAGGGGTCAGTGACCCTCCCGCACAGGCGCTGGGTGAAAGAAAATAGTGCAGCCGGCAGTGGATTGCCTCCCTCGCTGAAGGCAATAGAGTGAATGCTGCACCTCCTCCCCTTCCCGGTGCGACGGGATCCGGATGCCTCCTTCACCAGCTGTGAGGGGGGGGGGAGACAAGAGGCAGCACAGTCTTGTTTAGATCTAGTGAAGAGAGGGTGAGAGACTGTGAATATAGCAAACCCCAGCAAAGGAACGTTGAGCCTCCAACGTGTATATATATATGTAGTGCGGCGAGAGTGTGGAGAGTGCAAACCCTAGCGAACAAGCGCTAAGGCTCCAGCTTATATATATACTATAGTACGGACTGAGCTCCGGTGCCTTAACTGCACCTCCTTTTAGCTGTATGACAGGTGGGCCAGCCACATTTTGGGCCCACCTGTCATAAACCCAAAGGCAGGTGCACTAAAGTCTATGAAGTTGCGTCCATATAGTACTCGTGTATACGACTAATATATAGTGGAGTGGTTATATTATTCTCTCCATAACAATGGTTTTAAATTGTGTAAGTACAAAACGAAACTCTTTATTTAACGTACCAGTGAAGAAAACTACTACTTCCTCTGTTCCTAAATATTTGTCTTTCTAGAGATTTCAACAAATGACTACATACGGAGCAAAATGAGTGAATCTACACTGTAAAATATGTCTATATACATCTGTATGTGGTAGTCCATTTCAAACCACTTGAAAGACAAATATTTAGGAACGGAGGTAGTACTTCCGATGAACTAATGATCTGCGCGTCTTGGTCGCACTTCCCGTCCTTCATGTGCGGTACACTACCCTCCCTTAAGTGAACAACCACACATGCGCCAAATTATCGGAAACGTGTGAGAGTGTGTACAAATAAAGAATTTTAATTCAAATTATAGGAAAGGTGAGTATGTATAGTTTGTCCTCTCTAATAATTATGGTTTGTTGTGTTCGACCTAAACTTGGTCAAACTTTACAAAGTTTGACTTCAATCAAATCTAATATGCGGAGTAAATAAAAATGGAGGGCTACTACGTCCATCCGGGTTTTTAGTCCACACCAGTTTTTAATCGAAGTTAATAGCCGGACAAATAAAATCACGAGGGATCTGGAGACAAAGTTGTGAGAAGGCCTAGAAACCAATACAAAACTTATGCTCTTAGTACGAACGTCGATCCTTCTTCAAGGAAACATTTGGTTCATAGCCAATTGTGTGATAAAATTGCACCAACGTGAAAGATGACTGCATCTCCAATGCAACCAAGGTGAACTGGCGAAGGATATCATCTTTTTGGGTAACAAGAAAAGAGCACTGATTGAAGACAACTTGTTTTTCATTGAAAATCGATCAGCTTCACCAGCCGACGCAACCATGAGGCGCAACCATGAGCATCGATAGGTCATCATGGTGATGCATCATCCATTTGGCATCAAGTTTGGGTGAGGCACCTATGAAGTTCGACAAATCCTCACCGTGGTCTGTTTCTTCTCAGTAATCAAGCTCGAGGAAGGAAGAACCACGTGGCAGAGGACAGTGAGGCGGAACAACAATGGCCATCCAATTTTGTGCAATTCCACTAAAATTGAGGAAGACATGCCTGGGTATGGAGATACGCATCTCTGTTTCCAAAAATATAAAAAAGGGATATAGTGTTGTTACTTTGTTTTACAAGATTAACAACGACATCTCAATTGTCAATAAGAATTAATGAAAAGTGCACCAACAAACAGACGCATCATGATTATCTTGATGTGAACTAAACCAGGATACCCGAGAAAAAAAACATTTCTTCATTTAACCAGTGATAGTATTAGATTAGCAGCAACAATAGGAGCATATGGACAATGACCGCACAACCACCATGTACTTTTTGTCGAAACAACATGTATACCTCCACCGAGGCATAAATCAGGACAACTTTTCGTGTGGCTTTTCCTCTATAATAGTAGGTGATGTTGGACCAGCCGACGAACCCTAGCTACTATATATGGGGAGCTGGGAGTAGTCGCATAGAGGAAAACCCGCATGCAGTGACCTGGGGAGCTGGACCAGTACAAGAAGTTATACCCTAGGTGGGAGACATGTCGCGTAGGCGGGTGGCCGGGATCTGCCCACATGACGGCAGCAAACAAGGGTGCGGAGGACCTTCGTCCGTGCCAGCGCCGGCTCCGAGAGGATGGTGCGCATCGGCTTCCTCCATCGCCGACGGCGACAACGTCAACGATGCACCTCCTCACCTCCCACAGCAGACAGGATTCAGCCAGATCTGTGACCACCGGTGAGGAGAGAGATAGAGTGGACATTGTCATCTTGTTTTGATATGGAGAGGGTGAGAGAGCAAGACGCGAGAAACTCTATCAAACAAGAGGCTATAATGGAGTAAAAAAATCTCTTCATAGGAGTGGTTTTAAATAGAATATGCGTGTTCCCGGAAAAAAGAAACGAAAACTGTCGGGCAATTTTTTAACGTACCAAGAAATAAAACTCGATCAAAAAGACGCCCACGCTTCCAGGTCGCGAGAGTCGTCGCGCGCACACACATAGACAAAGACATTCATATCCGTGTTTACGTAAAATTCCATTTCCATCTCCATCTCCAATCATATTTGTCTATCTGGCACATTATTTACGTTGTTAATTATATACACAACAATATTAACGTACAACATCTCTTGTTTGCGGGTGTTCGGACCGCTGCCACGGCCGCTCCTGACCAAACCGAACCCTCTTCATCACCCGCGCGTGCTTCCCGCCCGAAACGGTCAGTGCCGCATTCATGCCCGGCCAGAGCGAACTCGACCTCTCACTGGCGCTGGCATTGAAGCGGCGCGCCGGCCGAGAGAGTGTCGCCCAGGCCGCTTCCTGGTGCACGCGACTGCTCCGCGTTCAAAGGTCGCATTAGCCGGCCACAACATGCATGTAAAAAGTTCTTGGGAGTCCGTGCTACAACTAGCTGTCCTCCCCCAACTCGTCAATCTCTTCTAGTAGTGCTAGTACTCCATGGCGCGATCGATCACAAGCAGGTGGGAAAGTTATCGTATACTCGGTTTGCGGTGAGTGGCATGCTGAGCGACCGTGTGGGGTCGAGCCGTGGAGGATGGTGAGACACGAACGCGACCGACGTGATTTAAATGTTGGTTTTGCTCGATGGCGCGATCCAACGAAACGAAACGTTGGTTTCTCTCCGTTTCCATTTTTTCTCCGGATAAACGAAAACTTTCCACTCAATTTTCATTCCTACTCCAAGGTTGCCCCGTTACAACATTCCATCAAATACAAAGAAAAACTAACACGCTTGCTGATGCATCTCAATGATTCATAGATCATAGCCAATATATACTTCACAACTAAAGACAAAAGTTGTGAGAGCGTGTACAAAAGAAAAACTACTGATGGGGTCACTATGACTTAAACCCTAAACCCTAAACAGAATTTAATTTCCTGGCCAGGTAGAACCTATCGAAGGAAAGACGGCTGGCACCCTTGGATCATACGATGCTTTTGTGCAGTTCCACTAAAATCGAGCTAAGCATCCCTGATGGCAAAGATATTGAAGAAGTGTGATTAGAATAATAGTACTGGCACTAGTTCCTGAGACATAAACTCATCACAAGTAGAAGCCGGTAGAAGTAGAGGAAGATCGACATGGAGATGGAGCTACGTGGGGAGTTGCGGTAGTGGAGCAAGCCGGCTCCAAAAGGAAGATGGACTACCTAGGATGTCAGGCTGTAGCTAGAAGGGCGGCTGGGACGCGGCATCGGCCCATACCGCGGTGACCCCTGATTGGGATGCACTGCCTGTGGGTTTTCTCCCTCGCCGATGTCGACAGCATCTATGCAGAACATTGTTCCCTTCCCCCAGCTGCGGGATCAGGCCAGATATGGGACCAACGGTGTGGCCACTGTCGTTCTATGCTTGTGAAGAGAGCAACCCAAGCAAGCAGGCTTGTAGCTTAGGCTCCTGCTAGTGTATATATAGTGGTTTTCTTTTTCTCTCCATATCAACCATTTTATATTGCATACGTGTCATTGAAGAGTGAAATGATGGTTGCTTCTTCCAACTAACTTACTGTGTGATTTGACTGCTGCTTAGTGGCCCCTACACGTACTCCCCCTACGTGTATGCAACAGTCACATGTACACATGGACGCAAAAACGCGTGCGACGCCCTAATGCATGCATGTCTGAGCACACGACGGAACACACACGGTCATGCTCAAGTGCTCAACCTACACTTGCATGCACACACATACTCAGCCAGAGTGAACTAGTGACCGTATAAACACCGGAAAATGTATATATTGAGCGCAATGAGCGTATTATGAAGTCCACTGACCGTATTTTTACAAATATATAGTGACCAACAGTGTATTTATCTCGTTTGAAATTAAGCCATATTAACCGGAGAGGAGGTAGTATGGACTAGCATTACTTTGCTGTGTCCCATCAACTTGCCGAACAAGGAGAAGCTTGCAGGACGGGAGAAGCTTGCGCGCAGTGGCTCGCAGGACAAGGAGAAACTGTTGACTAATGCAAGCTCTCCCACGCTCAGGCGGTGGACGTGCAACAGTTAATTCGGTGTCAGATTGCTAGAAGCATGCACTATACTAGTACTATTATTGTTCGACTTCCCGAAGAGGCGAACAGCCAATCGCAAAGTTTACTAGTACTAGTACTACTACTATAGTCTATAGAAGTATGTACTATACTAGTACTAGGAACCGTATGGAGGAGCGTCTGCACTCTTATTATATTTTTAAAATGTGATAAAGCAATCTTCAATACATTTGTTTCTCTTCAAGGGTTCTCGCATGCGATAATGGAAGTTGATTGCATGGAACACTCGCCACAATTCTCGCTTAATTCTGGCTCATATCCTGTTACAAATAGGAGCGCTCGGTAATATTTCCTCTTTTTTGTTATTCAACATGTAAACAGGTTAGCAAACCTTGCGGCACATCTTTGTGCGAACCGTGCTTGCTGCACTTTGAATGTGGCCGAGAGCTGGCTTGATGAAACACCTCGCTTCCTACTTCTTTTTTTGCGGGGTACCTCGCTTCCTAGTGACCACTGTCTTGGCTGATCGTCCTAAGAATGCTTATATATGAATAAAGATCTCTCATTTACCCGCAAAAAAGATTAAGCCATATTAACCGTAAAGGAGGGAGTATGGACTAGCACTACTTTTTGGTGTGTCCCGTCAACTCACAGAACGAGGAGAAGTTTGTAGGACAAGGTGAAGGCCTTTTGACTAATGCAACCTACCCTCGCCCAAGCGGTGGACATGCATCAATTCATTCGGTGTCAGATTTCCAGAGCATAAACTGTAGTACCCAACATGCGGAGTACCATCATTGTCCGACTTCATGAAGAGGCGAAGAGCCAATTGCAAGGTTTAGTAGTATGAGTAGTACTACTACTAGAACCACATGGCGGAGCGTCTGTACTCTTATTTTTTTAATCTCTGATAAAGTAAACATTTATTCGGGAGAAGGGTGGAAAACGGCAGCCCAACATGTAATGATGATGTCGATCAACCATGCTCGAATATATCTTGGCCTCCGTGCGAGCCCGTCTATGTGTTCTCGCTCCTCGTCTCTCTCTAGGAACAGTGGGTTGGCCATTTTGCCGTCAATTGAGACCGGTTTGCTCACACTCTGGTCCCACATGTCAGTGATATGCCAAGAGGAGGTTCTTGACCGACTGGCCATACGCATACTTGGTTTTGCACCTTCATACCAATCCTCCCTCCATCACAGTTTACAGGGCGCGCTTCATTATGATGCATTTCTCTCAATGCATTTCCACCACCAGAGAGACTTTAAACGCATTTGGTTTAATGCTCAATTAATTAGGGTGTGGTAATCGCAATCAAGTCCACAATTTTCTCTCGATGTACTACAGAGTGGAGTAAGTGCATGCATGTGTGTACCCGGGGTGGAAGCACTCCATGCATGTGTGTACGCATTATTTTCTCTAGTAATAGACGTCGTGCTATAACTACCAATGCTATTTTTCAGGCCGATCGCTAGTCGGCTTGGTCCCAGATTTTTTTTCTTTTTCTGAAGCGCGCTCTATAAACAGTGACGGATGGAGTAGTATGAGTGGATTCAAAGAAGAGTGTATTGATGGTTGCTTCTTCCGAGCAACTCACAATGGGAAAGGTGGGGCTTATGATTTGACTGCTCATTACTCACTATTAATGTGGCGCAACGACTGGGCTGAGCCTCCCATGTGGTTGTGCACTACCCCCTCGGTTCTTAAATATACTCCGGAGTATTTGTCTTTCTAGAGATTTCAATGAGTGACTACTCAAATATTTCTCTTTTTAGAGATTCAAATGGACTACTACATATAGATGTATATAGACATATTTTAGAGTGTAGATTCACTCATTTTGCTCCGTATGTAGTCACTTGTTGAAATCTCTAGAAAGACAAATAGAGTATTTAGGAACAGAGGGAGTACACATACGAAGCAAAATGAGTGAATCTACACTCTAAAATATGACAATTTGAAATTTGTAAAAAGACAAATATTTAGGAACGAAGGAGTATAATTTTGTGCATGGCACATGGACCCGGATGCTGAAGAGGCTCCTGGCAATGCTATCAAGCTTCCACCATTTGTTTACATAATTGACGTACTATACAAATAATTTTCCAGCGACAGGAAATTGTACAATGGTGTGAGCTTTCAGTTTTTGTTTCGTGTGTCTTGCCATCGATGCTCTTTCGGAAACAATAAAAACTAACTTCCTTGCTAATGCATCTCAATTATTAGCAGATCAAAGCTAATATTTACATCATAACTGAAGACAAAGTTGTGAGAAGTTGTTAAATTTAAATTGATCCATGCTTTCATTGGCAGCAACGTCCCCCCAGCTCTGTCTAAATCAACAAGGCATGTTGGGAAAAAAGTAGCTGTCTGGAGCATGCAATATTCCGATCATTTTGCGTAGTTTCACTAAAATAGAGCTGAACGTCCCTGTTCCAAAGATATTAAGTGTGATTACGATAATAGAGGATAGCTAATGAAACAATAAACAAACAAATAGAAGTCGGTCACCTTTGCAGTCTCTCTTAAGACTAACTAGTTGGAGAAGATTAGGCTCAGAGTTGGATGTGGAGGATAGAGCAAAACCAATCTCCCTTTGTGCAGTCGCACTAAAATGTAGAGACATTGCCCGTGTGACATTTTAGTACAACTACACACAACACTCTTAAGAAAAAAGTGATTTGTGCAGTTCACCAAAAGGTCGCAATAGCAACATGGTGAAATGGATAGCCCTGTTTGCAAAATAGAGGTAGAAAGGAAACAATTACTGGCCAATAACAGTTGATGACACATGCGACGACAAAAAAGAAGCATATTCCTTGTCCTAAGGGAAGATAACAACACGGTTGTGTTTGTCTAAAATGGTGTGAGGACGAGATTGCAATATGGAAAGTACGCCGGACGAGCTGCATTTTGGGTAAAGAACTATGGAAGATCCACATGCAGCGACGTGGGAAGACGGGCAGTGGAGCAAGGCCGGAGGGGATACCTGGAGGTCATCGGGATGTAACTAGGTGAGCGGCGGCGGGCGGAATCTGCCCATACTGCGGCAGCGAGCAGGTGGCGTAGGCCCTACCGCGCCGGAGCTTGGTCAGAGAGAACGGCATGTAACGCAGATCAGGACGTATTGCCTCGGCGTCGTCGAACGGAGAAACGATGCAAATCCCCCCTTTCTGCCGGCGGACGGGATGCGGCCGGATTAGTGACCAACGATGAGAGAGAGAGGCCAACGCAGCCTTGTGTAAGATACTCTAAAGAGAGACAAACCAGGCAGGCAGGCTCCATTGTATATAGTTGAGCGGACTACCTTTTTCTCCATAAAAATCATTTTATATTTTGTGTACGAGCCATTGAGCGATATAACTTTATCTAAAAATAACGCGCCAACACATCAAGACGAACTTCGTTTCGTGCACGCATGGTACACGACCTCTGTAGGTAAACAACCGCTACACGCCTTCAAATTAACACGTGGGCTGCCATTTCATACAGAAATGAGCTCCACCATGTACCTGCACGGGTGTGGCTGGGCATGAAGCGTGAGTACATGCACGGTGCACCTATTCTCTTCTTGTATACATACACCACCTACGTGGGGTTGTGTGTGAGAGATACAAACGTAGA
>NC_057801.1:449976073-449985510 GCF_018294505.1 Triticum aestivum
AGAGTTTTTTCTGGGGGGGGGGGTGTCGGTGTCAAAACCGGCGGATCTCGGGTAGGGGGTCCCGAACTGTGCGTCTAAGGCTAATGGTAACATGAGGCGGGGGACATGATGTTTACCCAGGTTCGGGCCCTCTCTATGGAGGTAATACCCTACTTCCTGTTTGATTGATCTTGATGATATGAGTATTACAAGAGTTGATCTACCATGAGATCGTAGAGGCTAAACCCTAGAAGCTAGCCTATGATTATGATTGTTGTTCTTGTCCTACGGACTAAACCCTCCGGTTTATATAGACACCGGAGGGGGCTAGGGTTACGCAGAGTCGGTTACAGAGAAGGGAATCTACATATTCGAATTTCCAAGCTTGCCTTCAACGCAAAGGAGAGTCCCACCCGGACATGGGACGAAGTCTTCAATCTTGTATCTTCATAGTCCAACAGTCCGGCATAGGCATATAGTCCGGTTGTCCGAGGACCCCCTAATCCAGGACTCCCTCAGTAGCCCTTGAACCAGGCTTCAATGACGATGAGTCCGACGCGCAGATTGTCTTCGGCATTGCAAGGTGGGTTCCTTCTCCGAATACTCCAAAGTAGATCTTGAACACAAGAATCATGTCCGGCTCTGCAAAACAAATTCCACATACCACCGTAGAGAGTACAATATTCCACGAGTCTAATCCGCTGACAACTTTTCCATAGCGTGACATCACACCATGGCCCGATCATTATTCGAACCATTTTCTCAACCTGCTACTAAACATCTTGCGAGGCGGTTTTACTGGAACGTCTTGTCGAAGCAGAGATCGTGTCCCCTTATCACGGGATTATACGGGTGTGGGTAACCCAACCGCGCCATTAGCACGGCGCTTTGGGAATAAGCGAGTTTCTAGGGCAAGTGGGGAGGCGCATGACTTCTGCTGCCTTTATAAAGAGACAAGGATTCCCCGTTTCACCCACGCCTTCTTCTTCTTCCGCCTATTCTCTTTCGCTCGAGCTCCAGCGCCCAAGCATTCGCCTTCTCCGCCCACAAAGGCATTCCAAAAATGTCTGGATTCGGAGCTGGAGGCAAGTGGATGGCCTCTACTGTCCAGGAGAGGGATATTAAGAAACTTCGGGAGGCCGGGTATCTGGCCAAGAAGATCGGCCACCGTCTTCCGATGGCGGGACAGATCGTCCCTACTCCGGAACCCCACGAGAGGGTTGTATTCCTCCCTCACTTTGTCCGCGGGCTAGGGTTTCCCCTCCACCCATTCGTTCGCGGCCTTATGTATTACTATGGGGTCGATTTTCATGATTTATCCCCCAATTCCTTCCTCAACATCTCGACATTCATCGTCGTGTGCGAGGCCTTCCTCTGCATCTCTCCACACTTCGGATTATGCCTGAAGATTTTCAATGTGAAGCCCAAGGTGGTGAACGGCGAGCACGCCGAGTGCGGAGGAGCCATGGTGAGCAAGATGCCCAACGTCATATGGCTATCAGGTACCTTCAGTGATTCCATCAAAGGGTGGCAACAACAGTGGTTCTATGTCACCGAGCCACGCGGCACAAAATGGGCCGTGACTCCCGAATTCTGATCCGGAGCTCCATTGCGGCTTACGTCCTAGCCCAATGAAGGGCCTGAACTGGTCTTCGCCAGACGAGCTGGTGGTGCTCCAGGCGCGTATCAAGGGTATGGAAGACAAGAACATCAAACTTGTCGACGTAGTCTAGGTGATGTTAGTTCGCCGAACTCTCCCTTGCCAATGCAGGGCTTGCAATTTATGGGAATTCGACCCGACCAAGCACCAGACCCTACTAGGGTTCTTCGACTCCTTGCACGAAGACATCTGGAAGGTTCTCTTTAAGTTTGACAAATCATGGCCGGACTCAGCCGGTGACCGCGGGTACAAATTGTTCCGACCCGCGAGTTCGGTAAGTCTTCGTATGTTCGCAAGTCATATGCTTTATCTGCATACTCCAAGGGAAACGCTTAATATATTTTCCAACAACTCTCCTAGGGTTGGACGAAGAAGGCAGAGTGGATCTACTGCCCGGCCCTGCTACCAGAAGAACAAGCTGGCCTACTTCTGACGAAGATGCTGGTCCCGGCGCCTTACAAGGCGCCGAAGAAGAAGGCCAAGAAAGAGGCCAAAGAGACCAGGGGCGGCCTTCATCGCCAAGGTACTTCGGACATAGTGTCCGAAGACTCCGAGGCCCGCTCCTCCTCCAAAGAAGACGAGGAAGAGGAGGAAAGCTGATCCCCCTAGCGAGGGGGAGAAAGAAAAGGACGGCCTCCACACGCTTGGAGGCCGAATCGCCTAAGAATGGAAAACCCCCCTTTCCGGATGAATCCACCACCGCAACCGACAGAAGCCCAGAGTGGGATCCCAAGGTACATCCCCTGGTTAAATTGTGAGTATATAAAAGCCGGACACGTTTGTATATCCAGACTCACTATCGTATAGCATTAACGCATTGAGTCACGCCTTTTTTGCAGTCCGGACAGGTCCCGCGCCGAGCAATCCTCATTGGAGGATTCAGTGGGCTCGGACGCTATGGACAGCGGTACTCCCCCGACGGCCTCCTCCCCCAAACACATGGACGACACCGAGGTATCGTCCCAAAGGGGCCCGGACTAAGGAGGAGCTGGGGAGACCATCAAGGCGGCGCCAGAGGGTCAAACCTCGGCAACCGGACACACGGGGGAAAAGGCCCCCATGGACACCGACGGCGGGGGCTATCTTGAATCCGGCCCCCAGCCGGACACAGTTTCGGAGACCAACACGGGTCCAGAATTAGGCGGGCAACCTCCTTCGACAGAAGGGGGTGCGCCTATTCCATCGGCGACCTCTGCCCAACCAAGGGTGTCGGATACCTTATCAGCAGCGCTGAAGAGCGCTTCCATCATTGAAGAACACCATGCCCTTATGGGTGCGGTGATTGAGAAGATTCAGTCTGCCGAAAGCGGGCTGACTCAAGCCTGCATCAGCCTTATAACGGGCTTTGAGGTAAGTGGTGAGGTTTTAAAGAGTGTCATAGTATAGATAGTAGCCCCTGATACACTGTTTGGTGTTCGGAAGGAAAAGCCGAACAGAGGATCAAATATACGTTCATAGGAGACTTACCATGTAGTACCTCTCTCTCCCTTTTTTAAGCAGGCGTCTTTACTGACTTCTACCTCTCATACTGCGGAAGTCTCTAGACTGAAGTAGAGTCTGGAGCAGGCCGAAAAAGACCTTGGCCAAGTGAAGAAGCAGTTGGAGGGTAACCAAGGTATGTAAAACACCTTGTTTGTATTCAGTACGAATGAGTAATTGAAGATGACGAAAAAATTCATGATGTGCTCTAGGAGCGACGACCGAAGTCGAGGCCCTTAGGAAGGCAGTGGCCGAGGCTGAGAAGAAGGCGGCCAAAGAGCAGGCCCTTCGTGAAAAGCATGAGGCCAGGGTTATTGAAGTTCAGGAAGAGCTCCAAGAGGCCGTGAAGAAGTGCGAGACCTTGGAGAAGAGTTTAACGGAGAAAGAATCTGAACCCACCAAGGCTCGTCAGGCCGCACATGATGCCCGGGGGGAAACCCAAGGCACCCTCCAGGAAATCCAGGAGGCCAAAAAGATCGCGGCGGGTAAGGCTTTTTCTATTCAAAGAAAATATTGAAGGAAGAAATTCCTGTTACTAATCTGGATTCAGATTTCTCCAGGGGTGTTTGCGGAGCTTTCGTGCAGCGTATCTGATGCCGCACAATTCTATCGAGCCGAAGAAGGGAGCTCTACGGAGAAGCTCTTCTGGATGCAATATCTGGTGCCAGAGCATCCAGTGCCCTTTGTTGATCAACTGAAATAGCTGACTGAGCTGCATAGTGTGGCCGAACTAGCCATGAAGGATTTGATATCCGGCTATGGCCCGCCGAGGCGATTCCCAGCAGCTACTTCGGGCTCATGAAGTGGCTTGTAAGTGCCTGCCCTCGACTTGAAGTCATCAAGCGGTCAGTCTATACGGAAGGTGCGCGAATGGCCTTCGCCCGCGTCAAGGTGCACTGGGCGAAGATGGATGCCGTAAAGCTGATGACTGAAGGACCGCCTGCGGGGAAGGAGAACCACAAGACCGAGTTATATTATGACAGTGTCCTAAAAGGATCCTGCCTTGTAGCGGAGTAATGTGCCAAGGATATTATACTCCCATGAATACATTCATGTTATCCTTTGTAATATTGAACAAGGTCGTTTATGTAATATAATGCCTGTTATTTGGACAATTTTACCTCCTATGCGGCCGTTTTATATATTAATCCTGAGAGTTGGCCAGTCGTCGGCTTCTGCCCCCACGTAGGAAGTACGGGGGTGTTTGGGATAAACCTGAACACTCTTTACCCCAATTTTGGGTCCTTGAAGGAGGTGTTCAGCGCAACGAACCAGGCAATCGGACTATAAGGCTTTATCACCCTCACTTAGCCATAGGAGTTTGACAAAAGAAAGGTAGGCGGAACCCCTGGTGTTTGGAAGACCGCACTAGGGGCTCTATAAGCACCTGACTAGGAAAAAAACTGATCCATCGCACGCTGCATTAGTTATCGCATAATGCGAAAGAAATCCTTAAAGATTTTGTAACCTCTCGAGCAGCTGACCAGCTCTCGCCGCATCATGAGAGTCAGTTTTCGGCTTTCTCTACTGAAGTGCTCGCCTGGAAGAACCGGGACACAATCATAGTAGTTCTCCCTTTACTGCCCTAGCCGATATAGCGGAACGTAGGGTAGCAAGCACGTGAGCCGGGCAACCCAAGTATTGACCCAAGACATGATTCGGAGCCGATGCATATAATGCTATAAGTTCGGGGTGCCGAACGACCGTGAGGGTGTTCGGACTTTGTTGCCGTATTATGGGTACAACGAAGCCCCTCACATATTAAGGCGTACCATAGTGTACGACTGCTACTTGACAAAAAATATCAATAAGAAAGAACAGCAAGTAAGCGTCATATAAAGCCGCATCTTGTAATTGAATAATACGTCGAGGCGTATGAATACAAGTAGTATGATAAAAAGAAATATGACTTCGGAACCTGCTGAGACCAGGGGTGCTGTGTGCGGATCCGGAGAATAATTGGATGATCATCAAGAGGAATATCTAAGGATTCCCTTACACGTTCGAGCTGTTTCCCTCCTTGGTATGTCCATCCCTTCATAGGTTCGGTCGCTAGGTTGCCAGTGATGGCCTAGAGAAAAGTGGACCTGAAAAGAAAATGCAAAAAATGACTGTGTGCCACGGAGAGGTTAAGTCGCATTGTGGGGCATAACCTAGCTTTGCCTCCGCCTATCACCGAAGTGGTTAATTGAGCTCTTGACGAGCTGGGCTATCCTGCCGTAGAGTAGTTTGGACTCTTTTGACAGTGCCCGGGAGCCTGGCCGTCGAATGAAGTTTCGATTGAAAAAGGCCGCTCTGCGCTTCTACTGCTAAGGCGGCGGTATGCTCTTTGGTATGGAGGGAGCGTTCAACCTTGGCATTAACTGTTATGACACCGTGTGGACCGGGCATCTTGAGCTTAAGATAAGCGTAGTGTGGCACCGCATTGAATCGAGCAAACGCGGTTCGTCCGAGTAGTGCGTGATAGCTGCTGTGAAAAGGGACAATATCAATGATTAACTCTTCATTGCGAGAATTATTCGGAGGTCCAAAGACTACTTCCAGGGTGATGGAGCCTGTACGGCGGGCCTCAACACCTGGTATGACACCTTTAAAGGTGGTTTGAGTGGGTTTGATCTTTGAGGGATCGATACCCATCTTGCATACTGTATCATGATAAAGCAGGTTCAGGCTGCTGCCTCCGTCCATAAGGACTCGCGTGATGTGGAATCCGTCAGTTATTGGGTCAAGGACCAGTGTGGCTAAACCACCCTGATGGATATTGGTCGGACGATCCTTGCGGTCAAAGGTGATCGAGCCGGACGACCATGGGTTGCATTTTGGGGCGACGAGCTCCATTGCGTAGACGTCCCTAAGTGCGCGCCTCCGCTCTTGTTTGGGAATATGGGTGGCGTGTATCATATTCACCGTTTTAATTTGCAGGGGAAACCTATTTTGCCCTCCTGTGTTTGGTGGCTGGGGCTCCTCATCGTGGTCATCGCTTTGTGACCCCTTCTCCTTGCTTTCGGCACTTGACTTGCCAGCCTGTTTGAAGACCCAACATTCTCTGTTGGTATGATTGGCTGGTGTTCTTGGGGAGCCGTGAATTTGACATGGACGGTCGAGTATACGGTCCAGACTGGACGTGCCCGGACTGTTTCTTTTGAATTGTTCTTCCTTTGACCAGTCTTAGAGCCTTTGAATCCGGCATTGACGGCCATGTCTTCGGCGTTGTCGCCATTATTTCGACGCTTGTGTTTGCTGCATTGGGGCTTGCCGTTGTTATCTCTGGATGCAGTAGTTCCAGGCTTGCTTGAGACATTGTTGCTACGAGCCAACCAGCTATCCTCGCCCGCACAAAAGTGGGTCATAAGTGTCGTAAGGGCTGCCATGGACTTCGGCTTTTCTTGGCCGAGGTGTCGGGCGAGCCACTCGTCACGGATATTATGCTTAAAGGCCGGTAGGGCTTCGACATCCGGACAGTCGACGATTTGTTTCTTTTTAGTTAAGAACCGAGTCCAGAATTTCTTGGCCGACTCTCCGGGCTGTTGGGTTATGTGACTTAAGTCATCAGCGTCCGGTGATCACACATAAGTGCCCTAAAAGTTGTCAAGGAATGCGTCTTCCAGGTTCTCCCAACTGCCGATGGAGTTTTCCAGCAGACTATTCAGCCAGTGCCAAGCTGGTCCCTTGAGTTTCAGTGGGAGATACTTGATGGCATGGAGATCATCGCCGCGGGCCATGTGAATGTGGAGAAGGAAATCTTCAATCCATACCGCGAGATCTGTTGTCCCATCATAAGGTTCGATGTTTACGGGTTTAAACCCTTTTGGGAATTCATGCTCCATTACTTCATCAGTGAAGCATAGGGGGTGTGCAGCGCCTCTACGCTAGGCTATGTCACGACGCAGTTCAGATGAATCTGGTCTGCTGTATTCAGCCCGGGCGGATTTGTATTTAGTATATCCGGTGTGGCGGTCATCGTCACGTGTTGGGGCGCGCCCCCGCGATCCGTATATCGATGTTGACTATCCTGCTTTGTTTTTCAATTCGTCTTGCAGGTCATGCGTGTAGCCCCGGGCCTTCATGTTTCTATTTGTTCGGCAACGGGGTGCGGGCTAGTGTTCGCACTGATACGCTGCTTTGTCTCGGCCACGCGGTGGTCGGTCAGCCACATGCTGTGCTGGTAGTATAGGCTCTAGTGCCTCGTCCTCGAATTGAGGTAGCAACCTGCGCCTCGGGTAACTTTTGGTTGGGCGGTCGAGTCTGTATTCTTCGGCCGCCAGGACCTCAGTCCATCTATCAGTGAGCAGATCTTGATCAGCTTGAAGATGCTGTTGTTTTTTCTTCAGGCTCTTTGCAGTGGCTATAAGCCGGCGCTTGAAGCGCTCCTGCTCGACGGGATCCTCAGGCACGGTAAATTCTTCGTCCCCGAGGCTCACCTCATCTTCGGAGAGGGGCATGTAAGTGTCATCCTCCGAGTCTTCATTCATGGCCTGTTCATCGGGGCTAGCTTGCCCGTCCTCCCGTCCGGCATGTTCGAAGCTTGGCTGGGCGGGATTGTTTTCATCTTCGGCATCATCCGGAGTGCTATTATCTCTTGTGCCGGTATCGCTGTTTCAACCCTGGCGTGGTTTAGAGCAACGCTGCTGACGTCGGCACTTCGGCTGTTTCTCAGGAGGATTATCCTCTGTTGCATCCTTTTGATCCTTGCCATTATTTTCTTTGGGTGTGTCCACCATATATATGTCATATGATGAGGTGGCTGTCCAGCGCCCTGTGGGGGGTGGTTCTTGTTCTTCTCCGTCGTTGTCGTCCGTACCGTCAATGTCTTCAGAATCAAAATCAAGCATGTTGGTTAAGTCGTCGACAGTGGCTATTAAGTGGGTGGTGGGTGGGTAACATATTCCTTCGTCGTCCGCTTCCCACTCAAGCCGGACATAGTTCGGCCAAGAGTCTCCTGACAAGGAGAGATATTTTAATGAGTTTAGCACGTCGCCCAAGGGCGAGTGTTGAAAGATGTCCACGGAGTTGAACTCCAAGATCGGTGCCCAGTTAGATCCAATGGGCGCGGATACGCGCGGTTCGGAGCCTGTGGCCAGAGACGAGTCCGAGGGTCCGATGACACAGACCTCATTGGAGGTGAAATCTATGTTCGGCTCTATCGCTGTTGAGTGTGCGGCTTCCGTGGCGGGGTCCATCCCGCCGTCCTCGGATGGCACGATCTGCACTGGATCTAAGGGCAGGGCAGCTGCAGGTGCGATCTCCTGAACACCGTCTGATGGCAGATCTAGGTCATGCTCATCGTGGCTATAGGGTGCACCTGTCATGGGCTCAAATCTGTCAAAGATAAAGTCTCCGTGGATGTCGGTAGTGTAGTTCAGGCTTCCAAACCTGACGCGATGGCCAGGGGAGTAGCTGTCGATCTGCTTCGGATGGCCAAGCGACTTTGCCCACAGTGCGAAGCCGCCGAATACGAAGATCTGTCCCGGGAGGAAAATATCACCCTGGGCCGTATCATTGTAGACGACTGAAGGAGCCATCAAGCCTTATGGTGACGACACAGTGGAACTCTCAATGAAAGCACCAATGTCGGTGTCAAAACTGGCGGATCTCGGGTAGGGGGTCTCGTACTGTGCGTCTAAGGCTAATGGTAACAGGGGGCGGGGACACGATGTTTACCCAGGTTCGGGCCCTCTCTATGGAGGTAATACCCTACTTCCTGCTTGATTGATCTTGATTATATGAGTATTACAAGAGTTGATCTACCATGAGATCGTAGAGGCTAAACCCTAGAAGCTAGCCTATGATTATGATTGTTGTTCTTATCCTACGGACTAAACCCTCCGGTTTATATAGACACCAGAGGGGGTTAGGGTTACACAGAGTCGGTTACAGAGAAAGGAATCTACATATTCGAATTGCCAAGCTTGCCTTCCACGCAAAGGAGAGTCCCACCCGGACATGGGACAGAGTCTTCAATCCTGTATCTTCATAGTCCAATAGTCCGGCATAGGCATATAGTCCGGCTGTCCGAGGACCCCCTAATCCAGGACTCCCTCAGGGGGTCAATCAAAAAATGTAACATATGCAATGTGTGTGAAATAGAGTCCTGGATATATCATATATATAGAGGGGGCGATCCACAATAAGAGAGTGGAGGTATCATCAGCTTGAGGTGTCCATAGAATCGAAGAGAGGGATGATGCGTGTGTGTGTGTGCGCGCTCGATCGATAAAGAGTGCCATCAAATTTGTGTGTGCCCACGTCAAAGATATAGAGTGGCTGGCCTACTGGAACGTGAGAGGGGACATGTGCAGTTTGTCTCTGTGGCATGGAT
>NC_057801.1:449985753-449995575 GCF_018294505.1 Triticum aestivum
AGGGAGGCCTAATTAACTGCAGAGGTACATTGGCTGGTATATGTGTGGAGGAGTAGAAAGGCCTACCTTATGTATTAAGGGAGATCGATCTACCTCATGTAGTAAAGGAGATCGATCGACATCCATGCATATGTGTAGGAGAGGAATTAGGTTGGGAGAGAGAAAGAGCTAGAATGTTGGAGGGGGTGGTAGTGTAGTTGCTTCTAACAAATGGTGGGATAGGCTTGCTAGACAAACGAAGGGCATGCCTGCAATATCAATAAGAGAGGGGATGGCTGCGTGTTTGTGCATGTGCGTGTGAGCGATGGACTAGGAGGCATGCACGAACGATGAGGGGGGACGATATGGCTATGGTAAGCAGGCATAACTACATAAGAAGATCAATCGTCATTTGTCAGAGAAATGAGAGACATAACTTGTGAGGTACGCCGATCGATGGGGGAGGGGAAATAGTTAAAGTCGACCTAGGTATATGTTGGGAGATCGATCGGTATACATGCATGTGTGTGTTAGAAGCAAACGAGGCATGGGGAGAAGGATAGAGAGAGAGAGAGGGATGCATCTAGGAGGTGGTGCGAGAGGCATACTATATCGAGGGGGAAGGAGTGTGCGAGTACGAGATCGATGAAAGAGTGGTGGGAGTGAGGCATGGACGGTGATAAGAGAACAGGGGAAGCTTGTGTTTGTGCTAGGCACACCTGGCTTGAGAGTGTCGAATTTCAGGTTCCGGCAGACCCTTGAGGTTCGAACACTGGGGTGCGCGCGAAGATCTTTCCCCTACCAGCTTGCGTGCCTCTCAACGAATCTAGAATAGAAAGAAGAGCACACAAGGGACACAAGATTTATACTGGTTCAGGCCACCATTGTGGTGTAATACCCTACTCCAGTGTGTGGTTTGGTGGATTGCCTCAGGGGCTGATGATGAGCAGTACAAAGGGGGAACGGCCTTGCGAGTGGCTGTTCTTGAGCTGGTGCGATGAACTACTTGGGCGAGTCCGGTCGCCCATTGGATGCCTACCCTCTCTCTGGATACCCCTACTCTGTGGTGGCTAGTCCTATTTATAGAGGGAGGCCCTGGGCCTCTTCCCAAATAATGAGCGGGAAGGGAGCCAACAATTGGCCCTTTTGAAGGGGAACATCTGGTACACTTATCCTGACTAAAGTTAGTCTTCGGCTGCCAAAGGTTTCGACGGTGATGCCGTCCTGGGCTCCACGATGACCTCCATCCTGCCATTCTGCTGGTCTTGGTCTTGTTGCACCGAAACGGTAACCTTTGCCTGATGCCATGGCCTGTGCTTGCCCCCTTTGCACCGAAGGGGAAACAAGGACACTGCACCGGCCGGCGCCCACCTAGCGCCCGCCTGGTCTCGATCGTCATGGCTTGCGTCACGGGCACCTCACGTGGTACCCTGCCTTGATCTCTCCGCCTCCTCGCGAGCCTGCCTGGTGAGGCCGCTCCTGAGGAAGCTTCCTGTCATCCACCCCGCGAGGCTTGGCCCCTCGCGAGGGTCTTGAGCTTGAGCTGATGAAGCTGGGCCATACTGGGCCCCCACTTGAGCCACGCCGCAGGCCGCAGGCAGGCAAGTCTGGGGACCCCCGTTCCCAGAACGCCGAGAGTAGCCCCCGGGCCCAAGGCGCGCCCAGACTTGGCTTAGCAGAGAAGCGAAGGGGCAAGTGCGAAGTGCCGCGGGCCCCAATAGCCGGCGGCCTTGGGCACCGCGTGGCAATTGATTGGACATGGGCGTCTCCACTTCTCCACGACGCCTCGACAACTGCATGCACTACAAAAAAATACACTTCCGTGATGATACATGTTTGTCATAGTAGGTCGCGTTTTTTGTCATGCATGTACATCCATGCCAAATTTCTGACAGAATCAAGATAGTCATACCTGTGCTGTCGTAGAAGTGTTCCATGACATTATCAAAATTATCTTCATGGAAGTGTCCACTTCCATGACGATAAATCACGCGTCATAGAAGTGCTTTCGTCAAGGGTGACCGACACATGGCATCCACCGTAACGGAATGCCGTCAAGCTATCGGGTCTAGTTTTGGATCCGATAACCCGTTAACAGCCCCGACCAATGGGGATTTTCCACGTGTAAAATCATCATTGGCTGGAGGAAACACGTGTCGGCTCATCATTGGGACAGATGCCATCCACTCATTGGACAAAAGGCGCTTATGATACATCGACACGTGGCACGGCCAATCAAGTTTAAATGGGCCCGCCCAACAAAAGGCCCACAAGATTTTGCGGCCCTTAATGGGCCAGCCTAGTTAAAGGCCCACGAGATTTTGCGGACTATAATGGGCTGGCCCAGCTAAAGGCCCACAAGATTTTGTGGGCCATAATAGGCTGGCCCAGGTAAATGCCCACAAGATTTTTGTGTGCCATAATGGGCCGGCCCAGGTAAAGGCCCACAAAATTCTTGCGGATCATAATGGGCCGGCCCAGCTAAAGGCCCACGAGATTGCGCCGACATTAATGGGCCGGCCCAGCTATAGGCCCACAAGATTTTGAGGACCCTAGTAGGCCGGCCCATTAACTGGCTACCATGTTTTGGGCCAAATGCCGGCCCATAATTGATCCAGTCGATTAATGGCCTGCCACGTTCCGGGCCTAATAATGGCCCATATAAGATCCGGCCCATTAAAGGCCTCCCACTTTCTGGGCCAAATCACGGCCCAGATCAGGTCCGGCCCTTTAAGAGGCTTTGGGCTCAATTATGGCCCATATCAGATTCGGCCCGTTGACTGGACGCTATGCTTTTGGGCCCACTTGCTAATGGCCCATTTAGTAACTCGGCCTGATATTAGTTTCGGCCTGTTAAGGGCACATTTAACATTTTGGCCCTATATTAATTTCGGCCTGTTAGAAGCCCGTCATATAGTTGGGCCTAACTACGGCCTGGTTTGCATCCGGCCTGCTCGTAGCCGATATCTGATTGGGCCAAACAAGGACCGAGACAACTTTGGCCTGTTAAAAGCCCGTGAATTGATTCGCACAATCATGGGCCAGGGTCCATTTCGGGCTGCCGCCGGTCCGTGAGCTATTCGGCACGTTTCAGGCCCAGCCTACTTCTCAACCTCCTAAAAGCCCATTGAGTTTTCTTGCGAAAAGAGGGCCGGGGGTTACCCGACCTATTAAAGGCCCGAATCTACTAGTGGGCCAGTTTGACGGGGCCCATGATGCGGATCATACATCGTGATTGAATGACGGCCCAATTATGTACCGTAATTTTACGGTTTGGCCGGTTTACTGTGAAGACAGGACATATACACAGTAAAATAACTGCAGCATTGTGAATAAGAAAAAACCTAGACTATACAATAAAGAAATTATGGCATATTACATCCACTGGGCATCAAAGTTCGCCACTATGATAATAAAGCACAAGCAGACAACAGATTACATACACTGGGCATCAAAGATCGCCACCAGTGCAAATAAACACGCCATCAAAATAATATACAAAACCGACAGCACTTCAATAGAGTACAAGAAAGGTTAGCCCTGCTGGGGAGCTGCAGCGCAAGCAGCTGAGCAAGATGATGAGACTGCGCTTGTTCAACACTTATATCTTCCTCACTCTGAAAGATAAACAAGCAGACAGATGATAGATTTCTCACATAAAAGTATCAGTGTTGACAATTCATCACATTTCTTACTGACGAATAAAGTGACACAGTTTAAAATTGCATTAACACAATATGGTATTGTTCAGGTCAAGACATGGGAGGAAATGACATTGTGAAGGAGTTGGCAGCTTCACGACACCACTGGATTACATATCAAGAACTCATAAGTATCAATGGTTAGTGTGCTGTCAATTTATCCCATTTCAGATTGGCAAATAAAGAGACGGTTTAAATAATAGTAGAATGATATGACATTGTTCATAGTTAAGACATTGCAGAATATGACATTGTGCTGTAGTGGGTAGGTTCACCACACCACTGGATTACGGATGAAGAACATAAGCATACATGCATTGCAAAAGAAGATCACTTGCTCTGAATAGTTTAATTTACATGGTATGAAGAAGGAACTTGGTTGTACAACTGAAAACTTAAATTGAGAAGGACAAACTTTTGTTTATGAACTACATAATAAACTTTAAACATGCAATTTGATGCAAACACCAAAAATAAACAACTGTTGCAGTCATGCCTAACCAAATATACACAACAAAGTTTGAAGGCTTGAGAAGGACAAACTTACATTACTGGTGAAGACAGGCTCTATAAAGCCCTTGTCCATGCTGATGGGGGGGGGGACAATTCAAGAAGTTTAGCACATAATCTTCTTCATAAGCATTGCCTTTGTTCTACATTTTGTTAAGAGTAAATATAGATGTGATAATATACCAAAAAATGGCGAATATTTAAGATAAGATGAAGAGTGATGCTACATAACCAAGTAGCTATAAATGTATGTGAAGCGATAAAGGCAAAAGGCACAGCCAAGAGCAATGCACAGCTAAACTTCTTCAGTACCGACCTTATGGTAAGAGTAAATATAGATCTGATGTGTAGAAAATGGAGGGCAAAGGAAAATAAGCTAGAGAGTGATGGTACATGAACAACTACCTGTCAATATAAGTACACTGATAAAGGACATCATGTACTTACAAGAACAATGCAGAGCTAAAAAATTCATTAGCATTGGATATATTCTACACTAATGTAACCATTCATACAGATTAGATAATTTGGAGCGAACAATTGATAAGCAAGCTATCATGCATACTGCTGTCACATAATGAACCAGGTATGTATGCAAGTACAGTGATATAGGACAACATGTACTAACAAGAGCAAAGTAGCGGGCAGCATATTTGCGATATCCTGTCGCTCTTTTCAAACCGGAATTCTTCTTCAAGCTGATTTCCTGCAAAAAAGATCCGTAAGGCACATGCGGAAAAGTAGAAGTTCAAATTGTCATGTGATTTCATAAACAATACCTCATCCTGGGAACGAGACTAGTGCATAACAAGGTTTTTCCATTCAATGTCTTCTAAGTTTAGCATAGGAGACTTCACTGGAAATTCGTTTATAGACTTGCCATCAAAGTGTGATTTCCTCAGGTAACACCGATACTGCTGCAATGCTTCCTTGAAAAGCACAAGCAAGCTTTGCTCGTCATGACTATCTAGATTGACCCTCACCTAGTTACAACAATGTAATGTAAATCATTGATGTGTTCGATCAGGAGAAAACAGGAAAATAATAACCATGAATAATAGCACTTACACGTAAGTTGGACAGGAAGATGTGAAAATGGTGTTTGTCTTCACTATAATCTTCCCATGATGGGAATATATGCACGTAGTCCCTAACAACATTAAGCATTGTCTTTTAAACTGGGAATAAATGGAATGGGGTTCCAATCTGCAGGAATTGGCCGTCTCTGCAGTTGGGATAGGTCTTCGGCCGGTGGACTTGCTATACTTTTTGCTGGAGTGGGATTTTTCTGTGGTACGGCTGGTGCTATGGCAAATGAAATCGGTATACCTTTTGCTGGAGTGCAAGTCCTGTGTGGTGGGGCTAGTGGTGTGGCCAGTGAAGTATGGGTACAGTCTACTGGAGTCGGTCCTATGTTTTGTGTCACTGGTTGTACAACCAATATAAGTGGGGCGCTGTCTGATTTCTTCGGCACCACCACGTTTTTCAAGGACTTTGCTAGTGCTCCTTTAGGTTTGGCAATCACCCTCTTCCTTTTTGATGTCTGATGCACAAGAACAACATTTGAGTGGAAAAACATGGTATGACGACAGATGGAATATGTATTGATAATGGATGGGCATGGCATCTCGATTTATATGATGAGTAAACTAAGCAGATGGTGGTGCAACAAAGTAGAAGAAATGCAAGACAGCATATGCAAGATACGCGCAATCAATAAAACCTTGCCAAATTAGGACATACACCTTGATGGGTGAACAGGACAGGCCATCTGCCTTTGACTCCTCGAGGTTAGAATAGTCATTAGGATGATATTCTGAACAAGAATCAACAGGTGGGGAGCGTACGAGTTTCATTGCTTCCAGAATGGCACTCAATGCCTTGGTGCCAATTTTGTAAGTCATTGCGGTGTTCCACAATATTCTTATGATGCGCGGATTCTGATATTCACTGTAATTGCGTATAATATCTGAGAACCATGAAAACATAAATAGTTGTGAGATTATCTTTGTAATGCAGATGATATTCTAATATAGGGGCGCCCCTGTAAACACTTATGTGCTATCACTGGATTCTGATGAGAGAGCTCATGTGTGCTGTAATATCGTGTGTACATTTATATAATCTGGCACAAGTACACAAAAAATAGGCTCTAGAAGTAAGGATAGCTGGCAGATGATAGGTTCATAATATACTATATAGAGAGTTTATTGCAAAACCATGATAACAAGAGCACACAGCAACTAGGCAGATCATAGTGTACATAATAGGGGTACACCATAACCATGATATATAAATCGAGAAAGTGGAACTGGCTTGAAAATACGGTGTTTTATTGCCGCTAGTAATTGAAAGCCTATCGATCACGTACATGCCAGCACTATCGAACATGGTAAAGAAGAGCAAGCAGATTTTGGATAATAAAATATTGGTTGTGCAGTGCCCACACATGATGAACCAGAGCGCATTAAGAATGCAACTCCTAGTTGTCTGTCGACCATTTCAGGCGGTTCGATGAAGATCCTACGTCTCCTAACCCTTCTTGTTCCTCGTCTCTCATTCTTCACATACAGAACACCACACAGGCCGCCGGCCGGACCATCGGCCCCCACTATCTGTGTTCCTCCGCCACCCCCACCCCCACCCGCGTCGAGTTTTCTTTGTTCAGCGAGGCCCCACAACCACACGAGCCCCTTGGATCGCACCGGCGAACTCCGGTGAGCTCTGAAAAATCGACTGACCCAATTTCGAAATTTAGTCTACTGTGATTTAACTAGTGTGGAATATAAAAGGGGAAAACCATAAGCATTGGGAGTATAGTGTTGAGCGTGCCATGGCGGATCTGAAGGTGCAAACCGGACAAAGGCAACTTCGCAACCAAGACAAGAAATCAGAGTAAAGCAGTGGCGATCTATTTTCTTGCTGCGATAAATAAGTTGAGCAGATACGAAAGAGTACCGCTTCTGGTGCGGCACCGTGTACGCATCTGCTGAGAATTTGATGGTGCTGTGGTAGCGATGGCTGTCGGCGGCGTGGAAGCAGATCTAGGAGGGTAGACAGTGGCGACGGGGCGCGGTGGACGAGATGGTCGTAGGAGCGACACTGACAAGGTGGACGACGACGGGGATGAAGCGAGAGGACGGGATGCATGGATGCCGGTCCGAAGGCGTGGATGAGAGAGGTCGATCTCATAATGGATGGCGGCGTCGGGGTATCAGCTCCGGCATGGTGGAGGAGGACGGCGGTGGATGGGGTGGCGGACGGCGGCGGACGGAGGAGGGTGGGGTGGAGAGGGTGTTTTGGCGCCCACGGAGTACAAATGGGGAAAAGGGAGGTAGAGAGGAAGGGGGGGAACCATGTATTCAGGGCGCGCTTGTCTCAAATGCAAGAAAATTTACAAACTTATCCCCCATTTCAAATTTCTAATACATCACAACAACATTAGTCGGTTGGGGATAGGACGGTAATCTCGCATACACCGAATATTTGCCAACAAGAGTTTGTTTTTGGCGCCCACCGTGTATGAATATGAATCGGGGAGGGAGTCGGTTTCGGCCGAGGGCACACTGTGTTTTGGCGCCCACCGTGTATGAATCTGGGTGAGAGGCGGTTACGTCATGTTTGGGTGAAATTACAAACCTACCCCTATCAAAACCTATAGATATCCAGCAGATAGGCTTTGCGTGGCAGGGATAGGCAGTAGTGATTTCCATCTCGCAGATTTTGGTTTCGGGCGGTTACTGTGACTTTCCCCGCTTCGTTCAAATTTTGCACAGTGCACGTTTACCGTGCCAACTCAATTCGAACCCCGTTTGTATTCTATTATTATTTTTTCCGGGCGGGATCCATTTTCAATTGGAATTACATTCTATATACATCATTTTTATATATACTTTCAAAAGCACAACACCATTTATACATAAATATGGTTTACAAATGGCATGATCTCAGATTCATAAGGTTGTATCCATCAATTTGGATTTTCAAATATTTGAAACCACTTTATGTTGAAATCCAATGTATGCATTGCTCGGTAACTGTCTCCAATTAATGTATGTTTCATGCGGGTTTTTTTTAACTTCTCAAACATGTATAATGTGTTTCACACACGCAACATATAGTGTAATCCCGTTTAGACATTAATTGCATATAAACCATGCATTGTTTGTAATTGAAGAATCTATGGATCACCAATATTGATAAACTATATAACATTACACGTGTGCCCAAATTCAAATGAATATGCATGTTTGATACACCAATTTGCGTTATGATATTATCGATGTCGTGATCTCCAGTTTAAATATTTGAATCCCCTTTAATCCAGATATTCGTCTCATATAGCTATCACTCATGCTTATATAGGACTATCTCTCTGGACCTATACACGTTCATCGTCTCTCAGGCATCTCTCGTGCTACATGTATGTCGACAATGATTTTTTATCTTCATAACACACTGACGGTACTCTCTCCCTCGACCTTCATCACTCTATCTCTCTCTAAGTATACCTCGCTCCCTGCTACGTGTCTCTAGCTATGATCTCCATGTGGAATCTTTTTCTCTCACACTAACACAAAACTTTGTCTCCCGGGGTCTCATTTCTCTCAACTATTCCCATGTGTGCCACTCACACACCCCTCATACAGAGATGTCTTTTGCTCCTTAGATGTGAGAACCTACGACTCTTTCTCTTCAATATCTCTTTCTCACACACAAACACAAACTCTATCTCCCAGGGTCTCATATTTCTCCATTGTTCTCTTGTATGTCGATCAAACACACCCTCCCTCCCTAGAGATATCTTGCGTTCCCTCATATGTCTTTCTAGCTATCACTCTCGTTGTGAAATATCTTTCTCTCTCGCATACACAAAACTCCATCTCTATGGATCTCATTTCTCTCTGATATCTGTTTATATGTGACTCACATGCACCCTCTCTCTATCTCTCTCACACCCACACACATAACCCAACCTTCTGATCAACTCGACTCCTATCTCCAGCGCACACTAGCTAGCATCTTTATCTTTCTATTTATCTGTTTCTCCAACCTTCTTTCTCGCCCTCACTCTTGATTCCTATCACGCACACTACATATGTTTCTCTCTACACGCAGTCAAGTGCCCTCTCACACACATATATAACTTCACCCTTTGAACCACTCGACGGTCATCTCCGACACCCAAACTAATGGATGTCTCTCTAGCTAGCATCTCCATCTCTGTATCTATCTGTAGTTTCTCCGTCAACATTTCTTTCTCGCACGGAGTCTTGCTTCCTATCACCCACACTATATATGTCTATCCATACATATGCATTTATATGTTGATTTCTTTTTTCACAATCGTTGCGCCTCACCCCCTCTGCTCGCCAAAGATGCATGCTCCAGCCCACGTCACTATCTCTTAAAGACAAAAACACATGCTCAATTGTCGGGCCTTCTTCCCTGCATTCTCACATGCATGCATATTGTCATACCGATCCGTCTCTCCCATGTCGTTGATCTTAGGACTTATGTCTTCTTTCTTTTATCTCGATCATGCGCGCGCGCACACACACACATCCCACGTATACATGTATACCTCTCACACATGCACGTTCAAGGTCTCTATGTCTCCATACGTAGTTAA